>NW_027489418.1:0-45022 GCF_050948215.1 Halictus rubicundus
ATTCACAACACACAATCTAACCACAAACCAATCACACAACCTAAAACCACAACCTACTCATCACCACACCAACACTACTACAAACAATCACTCTCACTACTCACAAACACACCACAACCACACCAAACCAAACATCACACAAACCCACACACCACACCACAACACAACACACCCACTCACCACACACACACAAACACACACACAAACACACAACACACACAAACCACACAAACACCACACAACACACACCACACAACCACACACACCAACCAACAACACCACCACACAAACACACCCACACACACAACACACCAAAACCACACACACCACCAACCACACACACCAAACAAACACACCAACAACAACCACACAAACAAACCAACACACACCCAACCAACAACAACACCACACTCACACACACAAACAACACCACAACCACACAACACACAAACCAACCAAACCACACCAAACCACACCACACACACACACACCAACAACCAACACAACACCACAACCACACAAACAACACAACACCACCCACACACACACACACACACAACACCACACCACACCAAACACCACACAAACACACACCTCCCACAACCACAACAAACCAAAACACACCCAACCACACCACAACACCACACACAAACCAAACACACACAAACCACACCCAACACAAACAAACCACCACAACCAACCCACACCTCAACCAACACCTAACCTCAATCCACATCCAATCACCACTAACTACACCAATCAACCAACACAATCCTATCTCACATCACCAAACCCTCAAATCCTATAAACCACCACACACACCACAAACACTAACCTAACCTTCAAACTCCTATCCTATCAATCCTCAATCCTCCATCCTATCCTAACCTCTATCAATCCAACTAACCTCAAACCAATCCTCTATACTATCCTATCCTCTATACTATCCTATCCTCTATCCTATCCTAATCCTCTATCCTATCCTATCCTCTATCCTATCCTATCCTTATAATATCCTATCCTCTATCCTATCCTATCCTCTATAATATCGTATCCTCTATCATATCCTTTCCTCTTCCCTATAATATCATCTATCCTATCCTATCCTCTATCTAATCCTATCCTCTACCCTATCCTATCATCTATCCTATCCAATCCTCTATTCTATCTGATCCACTATCATATCCTATCCTCTATCCTATCCTATCTCTATCCTATCCTATCCTCTATCCTATCCTACTCATATCCTATCCTCCATCCTATCCTATCCTCTATCCTATCCTATCATCTATCCTATCCTATCCTCTATCATATCCTATCCTCTATCCTATCCAATACTCTATCCTATCTTATCCTCTATCTTATCCTATCCTCTATCCTATCCTCTATCTAATCCTATCCTTTATTCTATCCAATCCCCTATCCTATCCTCTAGCCGATCCTATCCTCTATCCTATCCTATCCTCTCTATCCTATCCTCTATCTTATCCTATCCTCTATCCTATCCTATCATCTATCCTATCCTATCCTCTATCCTATCCTATCCTCTACCATATCCTATCCTCTATCATATCCTATCCTCCATCCTATCCAATCCTCTATCCTATCCTATCCTCTATCCTATCCTATCGTATCCTCTATCCTATCCTATCCTATCCTCTATCCTATCCTATCCTATCCTCTATCCTATCCTATCCTCTATCCTATCCTATCCTCTATCTTATCCTATCCTCTATCCTATCCTATCCTCTATCATATAATATCCTCTATCATATCCTATCCTATATCCTATCCTAATCCTCTATCCTATCCTATCGTATCCTCTATCGTATCCTATCCTCTATCCTATCCTATCGTATCCTCTATCGTATCCTATCCTCTATCCTATCCTATCCTCTATCCTATCCTATCCTCTATCCTATCCTATCCTCTACAATATCGTATCCTCTATCATATCCTTTCCTCTTTCCTATAATATCATCTATCCTATCCTATCATCTATCTTATCCTATCCTCTATCCTATCCTATCATCTATCCTATCCTATCCTCTATCCTATCCTATCCTCTACCATATCCTATCCTCTATCATATCCTATCCTCCATCCTATCCAATCCTCTATCCAATCCTATCCTCTATCCTATCCTATCGTATCCTCTATCCTATCCTATCCTATCCTCTATCCTATCCTATCCTCTATCCTATCCTATACTCTATCCTATCTTATCCTCTATCCTATCCTCTATCCTATCCTATCCTTTATTCTATCCAATCCCCTATCCTATCCTCTATCCGATCCTATCCTCTATCCTATCCTATCCTCTATCCTATCCTATCCTCTATCTTATCCTATCCTCTATCCTATCCTATCATCTATCCTATCCTATCCTCTATCCTATCCTATCGTATCCTCTATCGTATCCTATCCTCTATACTATCCTATCCTCTATCCTATCCTATCCTCTATCCTATCCTATCCTCTATCCTATCCTATCCTCTATCATATCCTATTCTCTATCATATCCTATCCTATATCCTATCCTATCCTCTATCCTATCCTATCGTATCCTCTATCGTATCCTATCCTCTATCCTATCCTATCGTATCCTCTATCCTATCCTCTATACTATCCTATCCTCTATACTATCCTATCCTCTATCCTATCCTATCCTCTATCCTATCCTATCCTCTATCCTATCCTATCCTTTATAATATCCTATCCTCTATCCTATCCTATCCTCTATAATATCGTATCCTCTATCATATCCTTTCCTCTTCCCTATAATATCATCTATCCTATCCTATCCTCTATCTTATCCTATCCTCTACCCTATCCTATCATCTATCCTATCCAATCCTCTATTCTATCTGATCCACTATCATATCCTATCCTCTATCCTATCCTATCCTCTATCCTATCCTATCCTCTATCCTATCCTATCCTCTATCATATCCTATCCTCCATCCTATCCTATCCTCTATCCTATCCTATCATCTATCCTATCCTATCCTCTATCATATCCTATCCTCTATCCTATCCAATACTCTATCCTATCTTATCCTCTATCTTATCCTATCCTCTATCCTATCCTCTATCTAATCCTATCCTTTATTCTATCCAATCCCCTATCCTATCCTCTAGCCGATCCTATCCTCTATCCTATCCTATCCTCTATCCTATCCTATCCTCTATCTTATCCTATCCTCTATCCTATCCTATCATCTATCCTATCCTATCCTCTATCCTATCCTATCCTCTACCATATCCTATCCTCTATCATATCCTATCCTCCATCCTATCCAATCCTCTATCCTATCCTATCCTCTATCCTATCCTATCGTATCCTCTATCCTATCCTATCCTATCCTCTATCCTATCCTATCCTATCCTCTATCCTATCCTATCCTCTATCCTATCCTATCCTCTATCTTATCCTATCCTCTATCCTATCCTATCCTCTATCATATAATATCCTCTATCATATCCTATCCTATATCCTATCCTATCCTCTATCCTATCCTATCGTATCCTCTATCGTATCCTATCCTCTATCCTATCCTATCGTATCCTCTATCGTATCCTATCCTCTATCCTATCCTATCCTCTATCCTATCCTATCCTCTATCCTATCCTATCCTCTACAATATCGTATCCTCTATCATATCCTTTCCTCTTTCCTATAATATCATCTATCCTATCCTATCCTCTATCTTATCCTATCCTCTATCCTATCCTATCATCTATCCTATATTATCCTCTATCCTATCCTATCCTCTATCCTATCCTATACTCTATCCTATCTTATCCTCTATCCTATCCTCTATCCTATCCTATCCTTTATTCTATCCAATCCCCTATCCTATCCTCTATCCGATCCTATCCTCTATCCTATCCTATCCTCTATCCTATCCTATCCTCTATCTTATCCTATTCTCTATCATATCCTATCCTATATCCTATCCTATCCTCTATCCTATCCTATCGTATCCTCTATCGTATCCTATCCTCTATCCTATCCTATCGTATCCTCTATCCTATCCTCTATACTATCCTATCCTCTATACTATCCTATCCTCTATCCTATCCTATCCTCTATCCTATCCTATCCTCTATCCTATCCTATCCTTTATAATATCCTATCCTCTATCCTATCCTATCCTCTATAATATCGTATCCTCTATCATATCCTTTCCTCTTCCCTATAATATCATCTATCCTATCCTATCCTCTATCTTATCCTATCCTCTATCCTATCCTATCATCTATCCTATCCAATCCTCTATTCTATCTGATCCACTATCATATCCTATCCTCTATCCTATCCTATCCTCTATCCTATCCTATCCTCTATCCTATCCTATCCTCTATCATATCCTATCCTCCATCCTATCCTATCCTATCCTATCCTATCATCTATCCTATCCTATCCTCTATCATATCCTATCCTCTATCCTATCCAATACTCTATCCTATCTTATCCTCTATCTTATCCTATCCTCTATCCTATCCTCTATCTAATCCTATCCTTTATTCTATCCAATCCCCTATCCTATCCTCTAGCCGATCCTATCCTCTATCTTATCCTATCCTCTATCCTATCCTATCCTCTATCATATAATATCCTCTATCATATCCTATCATCTATCCTATCCTATCCTCTATCCTATCCTATCGTATCCTCTATCGTATCCTATCCTCTATCCTATCCTATCGTATCCTCTATCGTATCCTATCCTCTATCCTATCCTATCCTCTATCCTATCCTATCCTCTATCCTATCCTATCCTCTACAATATCGTATCCTCTATCATATCCTTTCCTCTTTCCTATAATATCATCTATCCTATCCTATCCTCTATCTTATCCTATCCTCTATCCTATCCTATCATCTATCCTATATTATCCTCTATCCTATCCTATCCTCTATCCTATCCTATCCTCTATCCTATCCTATCCTCTATCATATCCTATCCTCTATCCTATCCTATCCTCTATCCTATCTTATCCTCCATCTTATCCTATCCTCTATCCTATCCTATCCTCTATCCTATCCTATACTCTATCCTATCTTATCCTCTATCCTATCCTCTATCCTATCCTATCCTTTATTCTATCCAATCCCCTATCCTATCCTCTATCCGATCCTATCCTCTATCCTATCCTATCCTCTATCCTATCCTATCCTCTATCTTATCCTATCCTCTATCCTATCGTATCATCTATCCTATCCTATCCTCTATCCTATCCTATCCTCTATCATATCCTATCCTCTATCATATCCTATCCTATATCCTATCCTATCCTCTATCCTATCCTATCGTATCCTCTATCGTATCCTATCCTCTATCCTATCCTATCGTATCCTCTATCGTATCCTATCCTCTATACTATCCTATCCTCTATCCTATCCTATCCTCTATCCTATCCTATCCTCTATCCTATCCTATCCTCTATCATATCCTATTCTCTATCATATCCTATCCTATATCCTATCCTATCCTCTATCCTATCCTATCGTATCCTCTATCGTATCCTATCCTCTATCCTATCCTATCGTATCCTCTATCGTATCCTATCCTCTATACTATCCTATCCTCTATACTATCCTATCCTCTATCCTATCCTATCCTCTATCCTATCCTATCCTCTATCCTATCCTATCCTTTATAATATCCTATCCTCTATCCTATCCTATCCTCTATAATATCGTATCCTCTATCATATCCTTTCCTCTTCCCTATAATATCATCTATCCTATCCTATCCTCTATCTTATCCTATCCTCTATCCTATCCTATCATCTATCCTATCCAATCCTCTATTCTATCTGATCCACTATCATATCCTATCCTCTATCCTATCCTATCCTCTATCCTATCCTATCCTCTATCCTATCCTATCCTCTATCATATCCTATCCTCTATCCTATCCTATCCTCTATCCTATCCTATCATCTATCCTATCCTATCCTCTACCATATCCTATCCTCTATCCTATCCAATACTCTATCCTATCTTATCCTCTATCTTATCCTATCCCCTATCCTATCCTCTATCCAATCCTATCCTTTATTCTATCCAATCCCCTATCCTATCCTCTAGCCGATCCTATCCTCTATCCTATCCTATCCTCTATCCTATCCTATCCTCTATCTTATCCTATCCTCTATCCTATCCTATCATCTATCCTATCCTATCCTCTATCCTATCCTATCCTCTATCATATCCTATCCTCTATCATATCCTATCCTCCATCCTATCCAATCCTCTATCCTATCCTATCCTCTATCCTATCCTATCGTATCCTCTATCCTATCCTATCCTATCCTCTATCCTATCCTATCCTCTATCCTATCCTATCCTCTATTTTATCCTATCCTCTATCCTATCCTATCCTCTATCGTATCCTATCCTCTATCATATCCTATCCTATATCCTATCCTATCCTCTATCCTATCCTATCGTATCCTCTATCGTATCCTATCCTCTATCCTATCCTATCGTATCCTCTATCGTATCCTATCCTCTATCCTATCCTATCCTCTATCCTATCCTATCCTCTACAATATCGTATCCTCTATCATATCCTTTCCTCTTTCCTATAATATCATCTATCCTATCCTATCCTCTATCTTATCCTATCCTCTATCCTATCCTATCATCTATCCTACATTATCCTCTATCCTATCCTATCCTCTATCCTATCCTATCCTCTATCCTATCCTATCCTCTATCATATCCTATCCTCTATCCTATCCTATCCTCTATCCTATCTTATCCTCCATCTTATCCTATCCTCTATCCTATCCTATCATCTATCCTATCCTATCCTCTATCCTATCCTATCGTATCCTCTATCGTATCCTATCCTCTATCCTATCCTGTCCTCTCTCCTATCCAATCCCCTATCCTATTCTCTATCCGATCCTATCCTCTATCTTATCCTATCCTCTATCCTATCCTATCATCTATCCTATCCTATCCTCTATCCTATCCTATCCTCTATCATATCCTATCCTCTATCCTATCCTATACTCTATCCTATCTTATCCTCTATCTTATCCTATCCTCTATCCTATCCTCTATCCTATCCTATCCTTTATTCTATCCAATCCCCTATCCTATCCTCTAGCCGATCCTATCCCCTATCCTATCCTATCCTCTATCCTATCCTATCGTATCCTCTATACTATCCTATCCTCTATCCTATCCTTTCGTATCCTCTATCGCATCCTATCCTCTATCCTATCCTATCCTCTATACTATCGTATCCTCTATCCTATCCCATTCTCTATCCTATCCTATCGTATCCTCTGTCCTATCCTATCCTCTATCCTATCCTATCCTCTATCCTATCCTATCCTCTATCTTATCCTATCCTCTATCCTATCCTATCGTATCCTCTATCGTATCCTATCCTCTATACTATCCTATCCTCTATACTATCCTATCCTCTATCCTATCCTATCCTCTATCCTATCCTATCCTCTATCCTATCATATCCTCTATCATATCCTATCCTCTATCATATCCTATCCTATATCCTATCCTATCCTCTATCCTATCCTATCGTATCCTCTATCGTATCCTATCCTCTATCGTATCCTATCCTCTATCCTATCCTATCGTATCCTCTATCGTATCCTATCCTCTATACTATCCTATCCTCTATACTATCCTATCCTCTATCCTATCCTATCCTCTATCCTATCCCATCCTCTATCCTATCCTATCCTTTATAATATCCTATCCTCTATCCTATCCAATCCTCTATAATATCGTATCCTCTATCATATCCTTTCCTCTTCCCTATAATATCATCTATCCTATCCTATCCTCTATCTTATCCTATCCTCTATCCTATCCTATCATCTATCCTATCCAATCCTCTATTCTATCTGATCCACTATCATATCCTATCCTCTATCCTATCCTATCCTCTATCCTATCCTATCCTCTATCCTATCCTATCCTCTATCATATCCTATCCTCTATCCTATCCTATCCTCTATCCTATCCTATGCTCTATCCTATCCTCTATCCTATCCTATCCTCTATCCTATCCTATCATCTATCCTATCCTATCCTCTATCCTATCCTATCCTCTATCCTATCCTTTCGTATCCTCTATCGCATCCCATCCTCTATCCTATCCTATCCTCTATCCTATCCTATCCTCTATACTATCCTATCCTCTATCCTATCCTATTCTCTATCCTATCCTATCGTATCCTCTGTTCTATCCTATCCTCTATCCTATCCTATCCTCTATCCTAACCTATCCTCTATCTTATCCTATCCTCTATCCTATCCTATCATCTATCCTATCCTATCCTCTATCCTATCCTATCCTCTATCCTATCCTATCCTCTATCCTATCCTATCCTCTACAATATCGTATCCTCTATCATATCCTTTCCTCTTTCCTATAATATCATCTATCCTATCCTATCCTCTATCCTATCCTATCCTCTATCCTATCCTATCCTCTATCCTATCCTATCCTCTATCCTATCCTATCCTCTATCATATCCTATCCTCTATCCTATCCTATCCTCTATCCTATCTTATCCTCTATCTTATCCTATCCTCTATCCTATCCTATCGTCTATCCTATCCTATCCTCTATCCTATCCTATCCTCTATCATATCCTATCCTCTATCATATCCTATCCTATATCCTATCCTATCGTATCCTCTATCGTATCCTATCCTCTATCCCATCCTATCGTATCCTCTATCGTATCCTATCCTCTATACTATCCTATCCTCTATACTATCCTATCCTCTATCCTATTTTATCCTCTATCCTATCTTATCCTCTATCTTATCCTATCCTCTATCCTATCCTATCCTCTATAATATCGTATCCTCTATCATATCCTTTCCTCTTCCCTATAATATCATCTATCCTATCCTATCCTCTATCTTATCCTATCCTCTATCCTATCCTATCATCTATCCTATCCAATCCTCTATTCTACCTGATCCACTATCATATCCTATCCTCTATCCTATCCTATCCTCTATCCTATCCTATCCTCTATCCTATCTTATCCTCTATCTTATCCTATCCTCTATCCTATCCTATCATCTATCCTATCCTATCCTCTATCCTATCCTATCATCTATCCTATCCTATCTTCTATCCTATCCTATCCTCTATCATATCCTATCATCTATCCTATCCTATCCTCTATCCTATCCTATGCTCTATCCTATCCTATCCTCTATCCTATCCTATCCTCTATCCTATCCTATCCTCTATCCTATCCTATCCTCTATCCTATCCTATCCTCTATCCTATCCTATCCTCTATCCTATCCTATCCTCTATCCTATCCTATCCTCTATCCTATCCTATCCTCTATCCTATCCTATCCTCTATCCTATCCTATCCACTATCCTATCCTATCCTCTATCCTATCCTATCCTCTATCCTATCCTATCCTCTATCCTATCCTATCCTCTATCCTATCCTATCCTCTATCCTATCCTATCCTCTATCCTATCCTATCCTCTATCCTATCCTATCCTCTATCCTATCCTATCCTCTATCCTATCCTATCCTCTATCCTATCCTATCCTCTATCCTATCCTATCCTCTATCCTATCCTATCCTCTATCCTATCATATCCTCTATCCTATCCTATCCTCTATCCTATCCTATCCTCTACAATATCGTATCCTCTATCATATCCTTTCCTCTTTCCTATAATATCATCTATCCTATCCTATCCTCTATCTTATCCTATCCTCTATCTTATCCTATCCTCTTTCCTATCCTATCATCTATCCTATCCTATCCTCTATCCTATCCTATCCTCTATCCTATCCTATCCTCTATCCTATCCTATCCTCTATCCTATCCTATCCTCTATCATATCCTATCCTCTATCCTATCCTATCCTCTATCCTATCTTATCCTCTATCTTATCCTATCCTCTATCCTATCCTATCGTCTATCCTATCCTATCCTCTATCCTATCCTATCGTATCCTCTATCGTATCCTATCCTCTATCCTATCCTATCCTCTCTCCTATCCAATCCCCTATCCTATTCTCTATCCGATCCTCTCCTCTATCTTATCCTATCCTCTATCCTATCCTATCATCTATCCTATCCTATCCTCTATCCTATCCTATGCTCTATCCTATCCTATCCTCTATCCTATCCTATCCTCTATCCTATCCTATCCTCTATCCTATCCTATCCTCTATCCTATCCTATCCTCTATCCTATCCTATCCTCTATCCTATCCTATCCTCTATCCTATCCTATCCTCTATCCTATCCTATCCTCTATCCTATCCTATCCACTATCCTATCCTATCCTCTATCCTATCCTATCCTCTATCCTATCCTATCCTCTATCCTATCCTATCCTCTATCCTATCCTATCCTCTATCCTATCCTATCCTCTATCCTATCATATCCTCTATCCTATCCTATCCTCTATCCTATCCTATCCTCTACAATATCGTATCCTCTATCATATCCTTTCCTCTTTCCTATAATATCATCTATCCTATCCTATCCTCTATCTTATCCTATCCTCTATCTTATCCTATCCTCTTTCCTATCCTATCATCTATCCTATCCTATCCTCTATCCTATCCTATCCTCTATCCTATCCTATCCTCTATCCTATCCTATCCTCTATCATATCCTATCCTCTATCCTATCCTATCCTCTATCCTAACTTATCCTCTATCTTATCCTATCCTCTATCCTATCCTATCGTCTATCCTATCCTATCCTCTATCCTATCCTATCGTATCCTCTATCGTATCCTATCCTCTATCCTATCCTATCCTCTCTCCTATCCAATCCCCTATCCTATTCTCTATCCGATCCTCTCCTCTATCTTATCCTATCCTCTATCCTATCCTATCATCTATCCTATCCTATCCTCTATCATATCCTATCCTCTATCCTATCCTCTATCCTATCCTATCCTTTATTCTATCCAATCCCCTATCCTATCCTCTATCCTATCCTATCCTCTATCCTATTCTATCCTCTATCCTATCCTATCCTCTATCCTATCATATCCTCTATCCTATCCTATCCTCTATCCTATCCTATCCTCTATCCTATCCTATCCTCTACAATATCGTATCCTCTATCATATCCTTTCCTCTTTCCTATAATATCATCTATCCTATCCTATCCTCTATCTTATCCTATCCTCTATCTTATCCTATCCTCTTTCCTATCCTATCATCTATCCTATCCTATCCTCTATCCTATCCTATCCTCTATCCTATCCTATCCTCTATCCTATCCTATCCTCTATCCTATCCTATCCTCTATCCTATCCTATCCTCTATACTATCCTATCCTCTATACTATCCTATCCTCTATCCTATCCTATCCTCTATCCTATCCTATCCTCTATCCTATCCCATCCTTTATAATATCCTATCCTCTATCCTATCCTATCCTCTATAATATCGTATCCTCTATCATATCCTTTCCTCTTCCCTATAATATCATCTATCCTATCCTATCCTCTATCTTATCCTATCCTCTATCCTATCCTATCATCTATCCTATCCAATCCTCTATTCTATCTGATCCACTATCATATCCTATCCTCTATCCTATCCTATCCTCTATCCTATCCTATCCTCTATCTTATCCTATCCTCTATCATATCCTATCCTCTATCCTATCCTATCCTCTATCCTATCTTATCCTCTATCTTATCCTATCCTCTATCCTATCCTATCATCTATCATATCCTATCTTCTATCCTATCGTATCCTCTATCATATCCTATCCTCTATCCTATCCTATCCTCTATCCTATCCTATGCTCTATCCTATCCTATCCTCTATCCTATCCTATCCTCTATCCTATCCTATCCTCTATCATATCCTATCCTCTATCATATCCTATCCTCCATCCTATCCAATCCTCTATCCTATCCTATCCTCTATCCTATCCTATCGTATCCTCTATCCTATCCTATCCTATCCTCTATCCTATCCTATCCTCTATCCTATCCTCTACTCTATCCTATCTTATCCTCTATCTTATCATATCCTCTATCCTATCCTCTATCCTATCCTATCCTTTATTCTATCCAATCCCCTATCCTATCCTCTATCCGATCCTATCCTCTATCCTATCCTATCCTCTATCCTATCCTATCCTCTATCTTATCCTATCCTCTATCCTATCCTATCATCTATCCTATCCTATCCTCTATCCTATCCTATCCTCTATCATATCCTATCCTCTATCATATCCTATCCTATATCCTATCCTATCCACTATCCTATCCTATCGTATCCTCTATCGTATCCTATCCTCTATCCTATCCTATCGTATCCTGTATCGTATCCTATCCTCTATACTATCCTATCCTCTATACTATCCTATCCTCTATCCTATCCTATCCTCTATCCTATCCTATCCTCTATCCTATCCCATCCTTTATAATATCCTATCCTCTATCCTATCCTATCCTCTATAATATCGTATCCTCTATCATATCCTTTCCTCTTCCCTATAATATCATCTATCCTATCCTATCCTCTATCTTATCCTATCCTCTATCCTATCCTATCATCTATCCTATCCAATCCTCTATTCTATCTGATCCACTATCATATCCTATCCTCTATCCTATCCTATCCTCTATCCTATCCTATCCTCTATCTTATCCTATCCTCTATCATATCCTATCCTCTATCCTATCCTCTATCCTATCCTATCATCTATCATATCCTATCTTCTATCCTATCCTATCCTCTATCATATCCTATCCTCTATCCTATCCTATCCTCTATCCTATCCTATGCTCTATCCTATCCTATCCTCTATCCTATCCTATCCTCTATCCTATCCTATCATCTATCCTATCCTATCCTCTATCCTATCCTATCCTCTATCCTATCCTATCCTCTATCCTACCCTATCCTCTATCCTATCCTATCCTCTATCCTATCCTATCCTCTATCCTATCCTATCCTCTATCCTATCCTATCCTCTATCCTATCCTATCCTCTATCCTATCCTATCGTCTATCCTATCCTATCCTCTATCCTATCCTATCGTATCCTCTATCGTATCCTATCATCTATCCTATCCTATCCTCTCTCCTATCCAATCCCCTATCCTATTCTCTATCCGATCCTCTCCTCTATCTTATCCTATCCTCTATCCTATCCTATCCTTTATTCTATCCAATCCCCTATCCTATCCTCTAGCCGATCCTATCCTCTATCCTATCCTATCCTCTATCCTATCCTATCCTCTATCATATCCTATCCTCTATCATATCCTATCCTCCATCCTATCCAATCCTCTATCCTATCCTATCCTCTATCCTATCCTATCGTATCCTCTATCCTATCCTATCCTATCCTCTATCCTATCCTATCCTCTACCCTATCCTCTACTCTATCCTATCTTATCCTCTATCTTATCATATCCTCTATCCTATCCTCTATCCTATCCTATCCTTTATTCTATCCAATCCAGTATCCTATCCTCTATCCTATCCCATCCTCTATCCTATCCTATCCTCTATCTTATCCTATCCTCTATCCTATCCTATCATCTATCCTATCCTATCCTCTATCCTATCCTATCCTCTATCATATCCTATCCTCTATCATATCCTATCCTATATCCTATCCTATCCACTATCCTATCCTATCGTATCCTCTATCGTATCCTATCCTCTATCCTATCCTATCGTATCCTGTATCGTATCCTATCCTCTATACTATCCTATCCTCTATACTATCCTGTCCTCTATCCTATCCTATCCTCTATCCTATCCTATCCTCTATCCTATCCTATCCTTTATAATAACCTATCCTCTATCCTGTCCTATCCTCTATAATATCGTATCCTCTATCATATCCTTTCCTCTTCCCTATAATATCATCTATCCTATCCTATCCTCTATCTTATCCTATCCTCTATCCTATCCTATCATCTATCCTATCCAATCCTCTATTCTATCTGATCCACTATCATATCCTATCCTCTATCCTATCCTATCCTCTATCCTATCCTATCCTCTATCATATCCTATCCTCTATCATATCCTATCCTATATCCTATCCTATCCTCTATCCTATCGTATCGTATCCTCTATCCTATCCTATCCTCTATCCCATCCTATCGTATCCTCTATCGTATCCTATCCTCTATACTATCCTATCCTCTATACTATCCTATCCTCTATCCTATCCTATCCTCTATCCTATCTTATCCTCTATCTTATCCTATCCTCTATCCTATCCTATACTCTATCCTATCCTATCCTCTATCTTATCCTATCCTCTATCCTATCCTATCATCTATCCTATCCTATCCTCTATCCTATCCTATCCTCTATCATATCCTATCCTCTATCATATCCTATCCTATATCCTATCCTATCCTCTATCCTATCCTATCGTATCCTCTATCGTATCCTATCCTCTATCCTATCCTATCGTATCCTCTATCGTATCCTATCCTCTATACTATCCTATCCTCTATACTATCCTATCCTCTATCCTATCCTATCCTCTATCCTATCCTATCCTCTATCCTATCCTATCCTTTATAATATCCTATCCTCTATCCTATCCTATCCTCTATAATATCGTATCCTCTATCATATCCTTTCCTCTTCCCTATAATATCATCTATCCTATCCTATCCTCTATCTTATCCTATCCTCTATCCTATCCTATCATCTATCCTATCCAATCCTCTATTCTATCTGATCCACTATCATATCCTATCCTCTATCCTATCCTATCCTCTATCCTATCCTATCCTCTATCCTATCCTATCCTCTATCATATCCTATCCTCTATCCTATCCTATCTTATCCTCTATCTTATCCTATCCTCTATCCTATCCTATCCTCTATCATATCCTATCCTCTATCATATCCTATCCTATATCCTATCCTATCCACTATCCTATCCTATCGTATCCTCTATCGTATCCTATCCTCTATCCTATCCTATCGTATCCTGTATCGTATCCTATCCTCTATACTATCCTATCCTCTATACTATCCTATCCTCTATCCTATCCTATCCTCTATCCTATCCTATCCTCTATCCTATCCCATCCTTTATAATATCCTATCCTCTATCCTATCCTATCCTCTATAATATCGTATCCTCTATCATATCCTTTCCTCTTCCCTATAATATCATCTATCCTATCCTATCCTCTATCTTATCCTATCCTCTATCCTATCCTATCATCTATCCTATCCAATCCTCTATTCTATCTGATCCACTATCATATCCTATCCTCTATCCTATCCTATCCTCTATCCTATCCTATCCTCTATCTTATCCTATCCTCTATCATATCCTATCCTCTATCCTATCCTATCCTCTATCCTATCTTATCCTCTATCTTATCCTATCCTCTATCCTATCCTATCATCTATCATATCCTATCTTCTATCCTATCCTATCCTCTATCATATCCTATCCTCTATCCTATCCTATCCTCTATCCTATCCTATGCTCTATCCTATCCTATCCTCTATCCTATCCTATCCTCTATCCTATCCTATCATCTATCCTATCCTATCCTCTATCCTATCCTATCCTCTATCCTATCCTATCCTCTATCCTACCCTATCCTCTATCCTATCCTATCCTCTATCCTATCCTATCCTCTATCCTATCCTATCCTCTATCCTATCCTATCATCTATCCTATCCTATCCTCTATCCTATCCTATCGTCTATCCTATCCTATCCTCTATCCTATCCTATCGTATCCTCTATCGTATCCTATCATCTATCCTATCCTATCCTCTCTCCTATCCAATCCCCTATCCTATTCTCTATCCGATCCTCTCCTCTATCTTATCCTATCCTCTATCCTATCCTATCCTTTATTCTATCCAATCCCCTATCCTATCCTCTAGCCGATCCTATCCTCTATCCTATCCTATCCTCTATCCTATCCTATCCTCTATCATATCCTATCCTCTATCATATCCTATCCTCCATCCTATCCAATCCTCTATCCTATCCTATCCTCTATCCTATCCTATCGTATCCTCTATCCTATCCTATCCTATCCTCTATCCTATCCTATCCTCTACCCTATCCTCTACTCTATCCTATCTTATCCTCTATCTTATCATATCCTCTATCCTATCCTCTATCCTATCCTATCCTTTATTCTATCCAATCCAGTATCCTATCCTCTATCCTATCCTATCCTCTATCCTATCCTATCCTCTATCTTATCCTATCCTCTATCCTATCCTATCATCTATCCTATCCTATCCTCTATCCTATCCTATCCTCTATCATATCCTATCCTCTATCATATCCTATCCTATATCCTATCCTATCCACTATCCTATCCTATCGTATCCTCTATCGTATCCTATCCTCTATCCTATCCTATCGTATCCTGTATCGTATCCTATCCTCTATACTATCCTATCCTCTATACTATCCTGTCCTCTATCCTATCCTATCCTCTATCCTATCCTATCCTCTATCCTATCCTATCCTTTATAATAACCTATCCTCTATCCTGTCCTATCCTCTATAATATCGTATCCTCTATCATATCCTTTCCTCTTCCCTATAATATCATCTATCCTATCCTATCCTCTATCTTATCCTATCCTCTATCCTATCCTATCATCTATCCTATCCAATCCTCTATTCTATCTGATCCACTATCATATCCTATCCTCTATCCTATCCTATCCTCTATCCTATCCTATCCTCTATCATATCCTATCCTCTATCATATCCTATCCTATATCCTATCCTATCCTCTATCCTATCGTATCGTATCCTCTATCCTATCCTATCCTCTATCCCATCCTATCGTATCCTCTATCGTATCCTATCCTCTATACTATCCTATCCTCTATACTATCCCATCCTCTATCCTATCCTATCCTCTATCCTATCTTATCCTCTATCTTATCCTATCCTCTATCCTATCCTATACTCTATCCTATCCTATCCTCTATCTTATCCTATCCTCTATCCTATCCTATCATCTATCCTATCCTATCCTCTATCCTATCCTATCCTCTATCATATCCTATCCTCTATCATATCCTATCCTATATCCTATCCTATCCTCTATCCTATCCTATCGTATCCTCTATCGTATCCTATCCTCTATCCTATCCTATCGTATCCTCTATCGTATCCTATCCTCTATACTATCCTATCCTCTATACTATCCTATCCTCTATCCTATCCTATCCTCTATCCTATCCTATCCTTTATAATATCCTATCCTCTATCCTATCCTATCCTCTATAATATCGTATCCTCTATCATATCCTTTCCTCTTCCCTATAATATCATCTATCCTATCCTATCCTCTATCTTATCCTATCCTCTATCCTATCCTATCATCTATCCTATCCAATCCTCTATTCTATCTGATCCACTATCATATCCTATCCTCTATCCTATCCTATCCTCTATCCTATCCTATCCTCTATCCTATCCTATCCTCTATCATATCCTATCCTCTATCCTATCCTATCTTATCCTCTATCTTATCCTATCCTCTATCCTATCCTATCATCTATCCTATCCTATCTTCTATCCTATCCTATCCTCTATCATATCCTATCCTCTATCCTATCCTATCCTCTATCCTATCCTATGCTCTATCCTATCCTATCCTCTATCCTATCCTATCCTCTATCCTATCCTATCATCTATCCTATCCTATCCTCTATCCTATCCTATCCTCTATCCTATCCTATCCTCTATCCTATCCTATCCTCTATCCTATCCTATCCTCTATCCTATCCTATCCTCTATCCTATCCTATCCTCTATCCTATCCTATCCTCTATCCTATCCTATCGTCTATCCTACCCTATCCTCTATCCTATCCTATCCTCTATCCTATCCTATCCTCTATCCTATCCTATCCTCTACAATATCGTATCCTCTATCATATCCTTTCCTCTTTCCTATAATATCATCTATCCTATCCTATCCTCTATCTTATCCTATCCTCTATCTTATCCTATCCTCTTTCCTATCCTATCATCTATCCTATCCTATCCTCTATCCTATCCTATCCTCTATCCTATCCTATCCTCTATCCTATCCGATCCTCTATCCTATCCTATCCTCTATCCTATCCTATCCTCTATCATATCCTATCCTCTATCCTATCCTATCCTCTATCCTATCTTATCCTCCATCTTATCCTATCCTCTATCCGATCCTCTCCTCTATCTTATCCTATCCTCTATCCTATCCTATCATCTATCCTATCCTATCCTCTATCCTATCCTATCCTCTATCCTATCCTATCCTCTATCCTATCCTATCCTATCCTATCCTCTATCCTATCCTATCCTCTATCATATCCTATCCTCTATCATATCCTATCCTCCATCCTATCCAATCCTCTATCCTATCCTATCCTCTATCCTATCCTATCGTATCCTCTATCCTATCCTATCCTATCCTCTATCCTATCCTATCCTCTATCCTATCCTATCCTCTATCCTATCCTATACTCTATCCTATCTTATCCACTATCTTATCCTATCCTCTATCCTATCCTATCCTTTATTCTATCCAATCCCCTATCCTATCCTCTATCCTATCCTATACTCTATCCTATCTTATCCTCTATCTTATCCTATCCTCTATCCTATCCTCTATCCTATCCTATCCTTTATTCTATCCAATCCCCTATCCTATCCTCTAGCCGATCCTATGCTCTATCCTATCCTATCCTCTATCCTATCCTCTATCCTATCCTATCATCTATCCTATCCTATCCTCTATCCTATCCTATCCTCTATCCTATCCTATCCTATCCTATCCTCTATCCTATCCTATCCTCTATCATATCCTATCCTCTATCATATCCTATCCTCCATCCTATCCAATCCTCTATCCTATCCTATCCTCTATCCTATCCTATCGTATCCTCTATCCTATCCTATCCTATCCTCTATCCTATCCTATCCTCTATCCTATCCTATACACTATCCTATCTTATCCTCTATCTTATCCTATCCTCTATCCTATCCTATCCTTTATTCTATCCAATCCCCTATCCTATCCTCTATCCGATCCTATCCTCTATCCTATCCTATCCTCTATCCTATCCTATCCTCTATCTTATCCTATCCTCTATCCTATCCTATCATCTATCCTATCCTATCCTCTATCCTATCCTATCCTCTATCATATCCTATCCTCTATCATATCATATCCTATATCCTATCTTATCCTCTATCCTATCCTATCGTATCCTCTATCGTATCCTATCCTCTATCCTATCCTATCGTATCCTCTATCGTATCCTATCCTCTATACTATCCTATCCTCTATACTATCCTATCCTCTATCATATCCTATCCTCTATCCTATCGTATCCTCTATCCTATCCTATCGTATCCTCTATCGTATCCTATCCTCTATACTATCCTATCCTCTATACTATCCTATCCTCTATCCTATCCAATCCTCTATCCTATCCTATCCTCTATCCTATCCTATCCTTTATAATATCCTATCCTCTATCCTATCCTATCCTCTATAATATCGTATCCTCTATCATATCCTTTCCTCTTCCCTATAATATCATCTATCCTATCCTATCCTCTATCTTATCCTATCCTCTATCCTATCCTATCATCTATCCTATCCAATCCTCTATTCTATCTGATCCACTATCATATCCTATCCTCTATCCTATCCTATCCTCTATCCTATCCTATCCTCTATCATATCCTATCCTCTATCATATCCTATCCTATCCTCTATCTTATCCTATCCTCTATCCTATTCTATCCTCTATCCTATCCTATCCTCTATCCTATCCTATCCTTTATAATATCCTATCCTCTATCCTATCCTATCCTCTATAATATCGTATCCTCTATCATATCCTTTCCTCTTCCCTATAATATCATCTATCCTATCCTATCCTCTATCTTATCCTATCCTCTATCCTATCCTATCATCTATCCTATCCAATCCTCTATTCTATCTGATCCACTATCATATCCTATCCTCTATCCTATCCTATCCTCTATCCTATCCTATCCTCTATCATATCCTATCCTCTATCATATCCTATCCTATATCCTATCCTATCCTCTATCCTATCCTATCGTATCCTCTATCGTATCCTATCCTCTATCCTATCCTATCGTATCCTCTATCGTATCCTATCCTCTATACTATCCTATCCTCTATATTATCCTATCCTCTATCCTATCCTATCCTCTATCCTATCTTATCCTCTATCTTATCCTATCCTCTATCCTATCCTATACTCTATCCTATCTTATCCTCTATCTTATCCTATACTCTATCCTATCCTCTATCCTATCCTATCCTTTATTCTATCCAATCCCCTATCCTATCCTCTATCCGATCCTATCCTCTATCCTATCCTATCCTCTATCCTATCCTATCCTCTATCTTATCCTATCCACTATCCTATCCTATCATCTATCCTATCCTATCCTCTATCCTATCCTATCCTCTATCATATCCTATCCTCTATCATATCCTATCCTATATCCTATCCTATCCTCTATACTATCCTATCGTATCCTCTATCGTATCCTATCCTCTATCCTATCCTATCGTATCCTCTATCGTATCCTATCCTCTATACTATCCTATCCTCTATCCTATCCTATCCTCTATCCTATCCTATCCTCTATCCTATCCTATCCTTTATAATATCCTATCCTCTATCCTATCCTATCCTCTATAATATCGTATCCTCTATCATATCCTTTCCTCTTCCCTATAATATCATCTATCCTATCCTATCCTCTATCTTATCCTATCCTCTATCCTATCCTATCATCTATCCTATCCAATCCTCTATTCTATCTGATCCACTATCATATCCTATCCTCTATCCTATCCTATCCTCTATCCTATCCTATCCTCTATCATATCCTATCCTCTATCATATCCTATCCTATATCCTATCCTATCCTCTATCCTATCGTATCGTATCCTCTATCGTATCCTATCCTCTATACTATCCTATCCTCTATACTATCCTATCCTCTATCATATCCTATCCTCTATCATATCCTATCCTATATCCTATCCTATCCTCTATCCTATCCTATCGTATCCTCTATCGTATCCTATCCTCTATCCTATCCTATCGTATCCTCTATCGTATCCTATCCTCTATACTATCCTATCCTCTATACTATCCTATCCTCTATCCTATCCTATCCTCTATCCTATCCTATCCTCTATCCTATCCTATCCTTTATAATATCCTATCCTCTATCCTATCCTATCCTCTATAATATCGTATCCTCTATCATATCCTTTCCTCTTCCCTATAATATCATCTATCCTATCCTATCCTCTATCTTATCCTATCCTCTATCCTATCCTATCATCTATCCTATCCAATCCTCTATTCTATCTGATCCACTATCATATCCTATCCTCTATCCTATCCTATCCTCTATCCTATCCTATCCTCTATCCTATCCTATCCTCTATCATATCCTATCCTCTATCCTATCCTATCTTATCCTCTATCTTATCCTATCCTCTATCCTATCCTATCATCTATCCTATCCTATCTTCTATCCTATCCTATCCTCTATCATATCCTATCCTCTATCCTATCCTATCCTCTATCCTATCCTATGCTCTATCCTATCCTATCCTCTATCCTATCCTATCCTCTATCCTATCCTATCATCTATCCTATCCTATCCTCTATCCTATCCTATCCTCTATCCTATCCTATCCTCTATCCTATCCTATCCTCTATCCTATCCTATCCTCTATCCTATCCTATCCTCTATCCTATCCTATCCTCTATCCTATCCTATCCTCTATCCTATCCTATCCTCTATCCTATCCTATCGTCTATCCTACCCTATCCTCTATCCTATCCTATCCTCTATCCTATCCTATCCTCTATCCTATCCTATCCTCTACAATATCGTATCCTCTATCATATCCTTTCCTCTTTCCTATAATATCATCTATCCTATCCTATCCTCTATCTTATCCTATCCTCTATCTTATCCTATCCTCTTTCCTATCCTATCATCTATCCTATCCTATCCTCTATCCTATCCTATCCTCTATCCTATCCTATCCTCTACAATATCGTATCCTCTATCATATCCTTTCCTCTTTCCTATAATATCATCTATCCTATCCTATCCTCTATCTTATCCTATCCTCTATCTTATCCTATCCTCTTTCCTATCCTATCATCTATCCTATCCTATCCTCTATCCTATCCTATCCTCTATCCTATCCTATCCTCTATCCTATCCGATCCTCTATCCTATCCTATCCTCTATCCTATCCTATCCTCTATCATATCCTATCCTCTATCCTATCCTATCCTCTATCCTATCTTATCCTCCATCTTATCCTATCCTCTATCCGATCCTCTCCTCTATCTTATCCTATCCTCTATCCTATCCTATCATCTATCCTATCCTATCCTCTATCCTATCCTATCCTCTATCCTATCCTATCCTCTATCCTATCCTATCCTATCCTATCCTCTATCCTATCCTATCCTCTATCATATCCTATCCTCTATCATATCCTATCCTCCATCCTATCCAATCCTCTATCCTATCCTATCCTCTATCCTATCCTATCGTATCCTCTATCCTATCCTATCCTATCCTCTATCCTATCCTATCCTCTATCCTATCCTATACTCTATCCTATCTTATCCACTATCTTATCCTATCCTCTATCCTATCCTATCCTTTATTCTATCCAATCCCCTATCCTATCCTCTATCCTATCCTATCCTCTATCCTATCCTATACTCTATCCTATCTTATCCTCTATCTTATCCTATCCTCTATCCTATCCTCTATCCTATCCTATCCTTTATTCTATCCAATCCCCTATCCTATCCTCTAGCCGATCCTATGCTCTATCCTATCCTATCCTCTATCCTATCCTCTATCCTATCCTATCATCTATCCTATCCTATCCTCTATCCTATCCTATCCTCTATCCTATCCTATCCTATCCTATCCTCTATCCTATCCTATCCTCTATCATATCCTATCCTCTATCATATCCTATCCTCCATCCTATCCAATCCTCTATCCTATCCTATCCTCTATCCTATCCTATCGTATCCTCTATCCTATCCTATCCTATCCTCTATCCTATCCTATCCTCTATCCTATCCTATACACTATCCTATCTTATCCTCTATCTTATCCTATCCTCTATCCTATCCTATCCTTTATTCTATCCAATCCCCTATCCTATCCTCTATCCGATCCTATCCTCTATCCTATCCTATCCTCTATCCTATCCTATCCTCTATCTTATCCTATCCTCTATCCTATCCTATCATCTATCCTATCCTATCCTCTATCCTATCCTATCCTCTATCATATCCTATCCTCTATCATATCATATCCTATATCCTATCCTATCCTCTATCCTATCCTATCGTATCCTCTATCGTATCCTATCCTCTATCCTATCCTATCGTATCCTCTATCGTATCCTATCCTCTATACTATCCTATCCTCTATACTATCCTATCCTCTATCATATCCTATCCTCTATCCTATCGTATCCTCTATCCTATCCTATCGTATCCTCTATCGTATCCTATCCTCTATACTATCCTATCCTCTATACTATCCTATCCTCTATCCTATCCAATCCTCTATCCTATCCTATCCTCTATCCTATCCTATCCTTTATAATATCCTATCCTCTATCCTATCCTATCCTCTATAATATCGTATCCTCTATCCTATCCTATCCTCTATAATATCGTATCCTCTATCATATCCTTTCCTCTTCCCTATAATATCATCTATCCTATCCTATCCTCTATCTTATCCTATCCTCTATCCTATCCTATCATCTATCCTATCCAATCCTCTATTCTATCTGATCCACTATCATATCCTATCCTCTATCCTATCCTATCCTCTATCCTATCCTATCCTCTATCATATCCTATCCTCTATCATATCCTATCCTATCCTCTATCTTATCCTATCCTCTATCCTATTCTATCCTCTATCCTATCCTATCCTCTATCCTATCCTATCCTTTATAATATCCTATCCTCTATCCTATCCTATCCTCTATAATATCGTATCCTCTATCATATCCTTTCCTCTTCCCTATAATATCATCTATCCTATCCTATCCTCTATCTTATCCTATCCTCTATCCTATCCTATCATCTATCCTATCCAATCCTCTATTCTATCTGATCCACTATCATATCCTATCCTCTATCCTATCCTATCCTCTATCCTATCCTATCCTCTATCATATCCTATCCTCTATCATATCCTATCCTATATCCTATCCTATCCTCTATCCTATCCTATCGTATCCTCTATCGTATCCTATCCTCTATCCTATCCTATCGTATCCTCTATCGTATCCTATCCTCTATACTATCCTATCCTCTATATTATCCTATCCTCTATCCTATCCTATCCTCTATCCTATCTTATCCTCTATCTTATCCTATCCTCTATCCTATCCTATACTCTATCCTATCTTATCCTCTATCTTATCCTATACTCTATCCTATCCTCTATCCTATCCTATCCTTTATTCTATCCAATCCCCTATCCTATCCTCTATCCGATCCTATCCTCTATCCTATCCTATCCTCTATCCTATCCTATCCTCTATCTTATCCTATCCACTATCCTATCCTATCATCTATCCTATCCTATCCTCTATCCTATCCTATCCTCTATCATATCCTATCCTCTATCATATCCTATCCTATATCCTATCCTATCCTCTATACTATCCTATCGTATCCTCTATCGTATCCTATCCTCTATCCTATCCTATCGTATCCTCTATCGTATCCTATCCTCTATACTATCCTATCCTCTATCCTATCCTATCCTCTATCCTATCCTATCCTCTATCCTATCCTATCCTTTATAATATCCTATCCTCTATCCTATCCTATCCTCTATAATATCGTATCCTCTATCATATCCTTTCCTCTTCCCTATAATATCATCTATCCTATCCTATCCTCTATCTTATCCTATCCTCTATCCTATCCTATCATCTATCCTATCCAATCCTCTATTCTATCTGATCCACTATCATATCCTATCCTCTATCCTATCCTATCCTCTATCCTATCCTATCCTCTATCATATCCTATCCTCTATCATATCCTATCCTATATCCTATCCTATCCTCTATCCTATCGTATCGTATCCTCTATCGTATCCTATCCTCTATCCCATCCTATCGTATCCTCTATCGTATCCTATCCTCTATACTATCCTATCCTCTATACTATCCTATCCTCTATCCTATCCTATCCTCTATCCTATCTTATCCTCTATCTTATCCTATCCTCTATCCTATCCTATCCTCTATCCTATCTTATCCTCTATCTTATCCTATCCTCTATCCTATCCTATACTCTATCCTATCCTATCCTCTATCTTATCCTATCCTCTATCCTATCCTATCATCTATCCTATCCTATCCTCTATCCTATCCTATCCTCTATCATATCCTATCCTCTATCATATCCTATCCTATATCCTATCCTATCCTCTATCCTATCCTATCGTATCCTCTATCGTATCCTATCCTCTATCCTATCCTATCGTATCCTCTATCGTATCCTATCCTCTATACTATCCTATCCTCTATACTATCCTATCCTCTATCCTATCCTATCCTCTATCCTATCCTATCCTCTATCCTATCCTATCCTTTATAATATCCTATCCTCTATCCTATCCTATCCTCTATAATATCGTATCCTCTATCATATCCTTTCCTCTTCCCTATAATATCATCTATCCTATCCTATCCTCTATCTTATCCTATCCTCTATCCTATCCTATCATCTATCCTATCCAATCCTCTATTCTATCTGATCCACTATCATATCCTATCCTCTATCCTATCCTATCCTCTATCCTATCCTATCCTCTATCCTATCCTATCCTCTATCATATCCTATCCTCTATCCTATCCTATCTTATCCTCTATCTTATCCTATCCTCTATCCTATCCTATCATCTATCCTATCCTATCTTCTATCCTATCCTATCCTCTATCATATCCTATCCTCTATCCTATCCTATCCTCTATCCTATCCTATGCTCTATCCTATCCTATCCTCTATCCTATCCTATCCTCTATCCTATCCTATCATCTATCCTATCCTATCCCCTATCCTATCCTATCCTCTATCCTATCCTATCCTCTATCCTATCCTATCCTCTATCCTATCCTATCCTCTATCCTATCCTATCCTCTATCCTATCCTATCCTCTATCCTATCCTATCCTCTATCCTATCCTATCCTCTATCCTATCCTATCCTCTATCCTATCCTATCGTCTATCCTACCCTATCCTCTATCCTATCCTATCCTCTATCCTATCCTATCCTCTATCCTATCCTATCCTCTACAATATCGTATCCTCTATCATATCCTTTCCTCTTTCCTATAATATCATCTATCCTATCATATCCTCTATCTTATCCTATCCTCTATCTTATCCTATCCTCTTTCCTATCCTATCATCTATCCTATCCTATCCTCTATCCTATCCTATCCTCTATCCTATCCTATCCTCTATCCTATCCGATCCTCTATCCTATCCTATCCTCTATCCTATCCTATCCTCTATCATATCCTATCCTCTATCCTATCCTATCCTCTATCCTATCTTATCCTCCATCTTATCCTATCCTCTATCCGATCCTCTCCTCTATCTTATCCTATCCTCTATCCTATCCTATCATCTATCCTATCCTATCCTCTATCCTATCTTATCCTCTATCCTATCCTATCCTCTATCCTATCCTATCCTATCCTATCCTCTATCCTATCCTATCCTCTATCATATCCTATCCTCTATCATATCCTATCCTCCATCCTATCCAATCCTC
This sequence comes from Halictus rubicundus, assembly GCF_050948215.1. Classification (NCBI taxonomy): domain Eukaryota; kingdom Metazoa; phylum Arthropoda; class Insecta; order Hymenoptera; family Halictidae; genus Halictus; species Halictus rubicundus. The sequence continues at coordinate 26,916 of NW_027489418.1, forward strand.
TATCCTATCCTATCCTCTATCCTATCCTATCGTATCCTCTATCCTATCCTATCCTATCCTCTATCCTATCCTATCCTCTATCCTATCCTATACTCTATCCTATCTTATCCACTATCTTATCCTATCCTCTATCCTATCCTATCCTTTATTCTATCCAATCCCCTATCCTATCCTCTATCCTATCCTATCCTCTATCCTATCCTATACTCTATCCTATCTTATCCTCTATCTTATCCTATCCTCTATCCTATCCTCTATCCTATCCTATCCTTTATTCTATCCAATCCCCTATCCTATCCTCTAGCCGATCCTATGCTCTATCCTATCCTATCCTCTATCCTATCCTCTATCCTATCCTATCATCTATCCTATCCTATCCTCTATCCTATCCTATCCTCTATCCTATCCTATCCTATCCTATCCTCTATCCTATCCTATCCTCTATCATATCCTATCCTCTATCATATCCTATCCTCCATCCTATCCAATCCTCTATCCTATCCTATCCTCTATACTATCCTATCGTATCCTCTATCCTATCCTATCCTATCCTCTATCCTATCCTATCCTCTATCCTATCCTATACACTATCCTATCTTATCCTCTATCTTATCCTATCCTCTATCCTATCCTATCCTTTATTCTATCCAATCCCCTATCCTATCCTCTATCCGATCCTATCCTCTATCCTATCCTATCCTCTATCCTATCCTATCCTCTATCTTATCCTATCCTCTATCCTATCCTATCATCTATCCTATCCTATCCTCTATCCTATCCTATCCTCTATCATATCCTATCCTCTATCATATCATATCCTATATCCTATCCTATCCTCTATCCTATCCTATCGTATCCTCTATCGTATCCTATCCTCTATACTATCCTATCCTCTATACTATCCTATCCTCTATCATATCCTATCCTCTATCCTATCGTATCCTCTATCCTATCCTATCGTATCCTCTATCGTATCCTATCCTCTATACTATCCTATCCTCTATACTATCCTATCCTCTATCCTATCCAATCCTCTATCCTATCCTATCCTCTATCCTATCCTATCCTTTATAATATCCTATCCTCTATCCTATCCTATCCTCTATAATATCGTATCCTCTATCATATCCTTTCCTCTTCCCTATAATATCATCTATCCTATCCTATCCTCTATCTTATCCTATCCTCTATCCTATCCTATCATCTATCCTATCCAATCCTCTATTCTATCTGATCCACTATCATATCCTATCCTCTATCCTATCCTATCCTCTATCCTATCCTATCCTCTATCATATCCTATCCTCTATCATATCCTATCCTATCCTCTATCTTATCCTATCCTCTATCCTATTCTATCCTCTATCCTATCCTATCCTCTATCCTATCCTATCCTTTATAATATCCTATCCTCTATCCTATCCTATCCTCTATAATATCGTATCCTCTATCATATCCTTTCCTCTTCCCTATAATATCATCTATCCTATCCTATCCTCTATCTTATCCTATCCTCTATCCTATCCTATCATCTATCCTATCCAATCCTCTATTCTATCTGATCCACTATCATATCCTATCCTCTATCCTATCCTATCCTCTATCCTATCCTATCCTCTATCATACCCTATCCTCTATCATATCCTATCCTATATCCTATCCTATCCTCTATCCTATCCTATCGTATCCTCTATCGTATCCTATCCTCTATCCTATCCTATCGTATCCTCTATCGTATCCTATCCTCTATACTATCCTATCCTCTATATTATCCTATCCTCTATCCTATCCTATCCTCTATCCTATCTTATCCTCTATCTTATCCTATCCTCTATCCTATCCTATACTCTATCCTATCTTATCCTCTATCTTATCCTATACTCTATCCTATCCTCTATCCTATCCTATCCTTTATTCTATCCAATCCCCTATCCTATCCTCTATCCGATCCTATCCTCTATCCTATCCTATCCTCTATCCTATCCTATCCTCTATCTTATCCTATCCACTATCCTATCCTATCATCTATCCTATCCTATCCTCTATCCTATCCTATCCTCTATCATATCCTATCCTCTATCATATCCTATCCTATATCCTATCCTATCCTCTATACTATCCTATCGTATCCTCTATCGTATCCTATCCTCTATCCTATCCTATCGTATCCTCTATCGTATCCTATCCTCTATACTATCCTATCCTCTATCCTATCCTATCCTCTATCCTATCCTATCCTCTATCCTATCCTATCCTTTATAATATCCTATCCTCTATCCTATCCTATCCTCTATAATATCGTATCCTCTATCATATCCTTTCCTCTTCCCTATAATATCATCTATCCTATCCTATCCTCTATCTTATCCTATCCTCTATCCTATCCTATCATCTATCCTATCCAATCCTCTATTCTATCTGATCCACTATCATATCCTATCCTCTATCCTATCCTATCCTCTATCCTATCCTATCCTCTATCATATCCTATCCTCTATCATATCCTATCCTATATCCTATCCTATCCTCTATCCTATCGTATCGTATCCTCTATCGTATCCTATCCTCTATCCCATCCTATCGTATCCTCTATCGTATCCTATCCTCTATACTATCCTATCCTCTATACTATCCTATCCTCTATCCTATCCTATCCTCTATCCTATCTTATCCTCTATCTTATCCTATCCTCTATCCTATCCTATACTCTATCCTATCTTATCCTCTATCTTATCCTATACTCTATCCTATCCTCTATCCTATCCTATCCTTTATTCTATCCGATCCCCTATCCTATCCTCTATCCGATCCTATCCTCTATCCTACCCTATCCTCTATCCTATCCTATCCTCTATCTTATCCTATCCTCTATCCTATCCTATCATCTATCCTATCCTATCCTCTATCCTATCCTATCCTCTATCATATCCTATCCTCTATCATATCCTATCCCATATCCTATCCTATCCTCTATCCTATCCTATCGTATCCTCTATCGTATCCTATCCTCTATCCTATCCTATCGTATCCTCTATCGTATCCTATCCTCTATACTATCCTATCCTCTATACTATCCTATCCTCTATCCTATCCTATCCTCTATCCTATCCTATCCTCTATCCTATCCTATCCTTTATAATATCCTATCCTCTATCCTATCCTATCCTCTATAATATCGTATCCTCTATCATATCCTTTCCTCTTCCCTATAATATCATCTATCCTATCCTATCCTCTATCTTATCCTATCCTCTATCCTATCCTATCATCTATCCTATCCAATCCTCTATTCTATCTGATCCACTATCATATCCTATCCTCTATCCTATCCTATCCTCTATCCTATCCTATCCTCTATCCTATCCTATCCTCTATCATATCCTATCCTCTATCCTATCCTATCCTCTATCCTATCTTATCCTCTATCTTATCCTATCCTCTATCCCATCCTATCATCTATCCTATCCTATCTTCTATCCTATCCTATCCTCTATCATATCCTATCCTCTATCCTATCCTATCCTCTATCCTATCCTATGCTCTATCCTATCCTATCCTCTATCCTATCCTATCCTCTATCCTATCCTATCATCTATCCTATCCTATCCTCTATCCTATCCTATCCTCTATCCTATCCTATCCTCTATCCTATCCTATCCTCTATCCTATCCTATCCTCTATCCTATCCTATCCTCTATCCTATCCTATCCTCTATCCTATCCTATCCTCTATCCTATCCTATCCTCTATCCTATCCTATCCTCTATCCTATCCTATCGTCTATCCTACCCTATCCTCTATCCTATCCTATCCTCTATCCTATCCTATCCTCTATCCTATCCTATCCTCTATCCTATCCTATCCTCTACAATATCGTATCCTCTATCATATCCTTTCCTCTTTCCTATAATATCATCTATCCTATCCTATCCTCTATCTTATCCTATCCTCTATCTTATCCTATCCTCTTTCCTATCCTATCATCTATCCTATCCTATCCTCTATCCTATCCTATCCTCTATCCTATCCTATCCTCTATCCTATCCTATCCTCTATCCTATCCTATCCTCTATCCTATCCTATCCTCTATCATATCCTATCCTCTATCCTATCCTATCCTCTATCCTATCTTATCCTCCATCTTATCCTATCCTCTATCCGATCCTCTCCTCTATCTTATCCTATCCTCTATCCTATCCTATCATCTATCCTATCCTATCCTCTATCCTATCCTATCCTCTATCTTATCCTATCCTCTATCCTATCCTATCATCTATCCTATCCTATCCTCTATCCTATCCTATCCTCTATCATATCCTATCCTCTATCATATCCTATCCCATATCCTATCCTATCCTCTATCCTATCCTATCGTATCCTCTATCGTATCCTATCCTCTATCCTATCCTATCGTATCCTCTATCGTATCCTATCCTCTATACTATCCTATCCTCTATACTATCCTATCCTCTATCCTATCCTATCCTCTATCCTATCCTATCCTCTATCCTATCCTATCCTTTATAATATCCTATCCTCTATCCTATCCTATCCTCTATAATATCGTATCCTCTATCATATCCTTTCCTCTTCCCTATAATATCATCTATCCTATCCTATCCTCTATCTTATCCTATCCTCTATCCTATCCTATCATCTATCCTATCCAATCCTCTATTCTATCTGATCCACTATCATATCCTATCCTCTATCCTATCCTATCCTCTATCCTATCCTATCCTCTATCCTATCCTATCCTCTATCATATCCTATCCTCTATCCTATCCTATCCTCTATCCTATCTTATCCTCTATCTTATCCTATCCTCTATCCTATCCTATCATCTATCCTATCCTATCTTCTATCCTATCCTATCCTCTATCATATCCTATCCTCTATCCTATCCTATCCTCTATCCTATCCTATGCTCTATCCTATCCTATCCTCTATCCTATCCTATCCTCTATCCTATCCTATCATCTATCCTATCCTATCCTCTATCCTATCCTATCCTCTATCCTATCCTATCCTCTATCCTATCCTATCCTCTATCCTATCCTATCCTCTATCCTATCCTATCCTCTATCCTATCCTATCCTCTATCCTATCCTATCCTCTATCCTATCCTATCCTCTATCCTATCCTATCCTCTATCCTATCCTATCGTCTATCCTACCCTATCCTCTACCCTATCCTATCCTCTATCCTATCCTATCCTCTATCCTATCCTATCCTCTATCCTATCCTATCCTCTACAATATCGTATCCTCTATCATATCCTTTCCTCTTTCCTATAATATCATCTATCCTATCCTATCCTCTATCTTATCCTATCCTCTATCTTATCCTATCCTCTTTCCTATCCTATCATCTATCCTATCCTATCCTCTATCCTATCCTATCCTCTATCCTATCCTATCCTCTATCCTATCCTATCCTCTATCCTATCCTATCCTCTATCCTATCCTATCCTCTATCATATCCTATCCTCTATCCTATCCTATCCTCTATCCTATCTTATCCTCCATCTTATCCTATCCTCTATCCGATCCTCTCCTCTATCTTATCCTATCCTCTATCCTATCCTATCATCTATCCTATCCTATCCTCTATCCTATCCTATCCTCTATCATATCCTATCCTCTATCCTATCCTATACTCTATCCTATCTTATCCTCTATCTTATCCTATCCTCTATCCTATCCTCTATCCTATCCTATCCTTTATTCTATCCAATCCCCTATCCTATCCTCTAGCCGATCCTATGCTCTATCCTATCCTATCCTCTATCCTATCCTCTATCCTATCCTATCATCTATCCTATCCTATCCTCTATCCTATCCTATCCTCTATCCTATCCTATCCTATCCTATCCTCTATCCTATCCTATCCTCTATCATATCCTATCCTCTATCATATCCTATCCTCCATCCTATCCAATCCTCTATCCTATCCTATCCTCTATCCTATCCTATCGTATCCTCTATCCTATCCTATCCTATCCTCTATCCTATCCTATCCTCTATCCTATCCTATACTCTATCCTATCTTATCCTCTATCTTATCCTATCCTCTATCCTATCCTATCCTTTATTCTATCCAATCCCCTATCCTATCCTCTATCCGATCCTATCCTCTATCCTATCCTATCCTCTATCCTATCCTATCCTCTATCTTATCCTATCCTCTATCCTATCCTATCATCTATCCTATCCTATCCTCTATCCTATCCTATCCTCTATCATATCCTATCCTCTATCATATCATATCCTATATCCTATCCTATCCTCTATCCTATCCTATCGTATCCTCTATCGTATCCTATCCTCTATCCTATCCTATCGTATCCTCTATCGTATCCTATCCTCTATACTATCCTATCCTCTATACTATCCTATCCTCTATCATATCCTATCCTCTATCCTATCGTATCCTCTATCCTATCCTATCGTATCCTCTATCGTATCCTATCCTCTATACTATCCTATCCTCTATACTATCCTATCCTCTATCCTATCCAATCCTCTATCCTATCCTATCCTCTATCCTATCCTATCCTTTATAATATCCTATCCTCTATCCTATCCTATCCTCTATAATATCGTATCCTCTATCATATCCTTTCCTCTTCCCTATAATATCATCTATCCTATCCTATCCTCTATCTTATCCTATCCTCTATCCTATCCTATCATCTATCCTATCCAATCCTCTATTCTATCTGATCCACTATCATATCCTATCCTCTATCCTATCCTATCCTCTATCCTATCCTATCCTCTATCATATCCTATCCTCTATCATATCCTATCCTATCCTCTATCTTATCCTATCCTCTATCCTATCCTATCCTCTATCCTATCCTATCCTCTATCCTATCCTATCCTTTATAATATCCTATCCTCTATCCTATCCTATCCTCTATAATATCGTATCCTCTATCATATCCTTTCCTCTTCCCTATCATATCATCTATCCTATCCTATCCTCTATCTTATCCTATCCTCTATCCTATCCTATCATCTATCCTATCCAATCCTCTATTCTATCTGATCCACTATCATATCCTATCCTCTATCCTATCCTATCCTCTATCCTATCCTATCCTCTATCATATCCTATCCTCTATCATATCCTATCCTATATCCTATCCTATCCTCTATCCTATCCTATCGTATCCTCTATCGTATCCTATCCTCTATCCTATCCTATCGCATCCTCTATCGTATCCTATCCTCTATACTATCCTATCCTCTATACTATCCTATCCTCTATCCTATCCTATCCTCTATCCTATCTTATCCTCTATCTTATCCTATCCTCTATCCTATCCTATACTCTATCCTATCTTATCCTCTATCTTATCCTATACTCTATCCTATCCTCTATCCTATCCTATCCTTTATTCTATCCAATCCCCTATCCTATCCTCTATCCGATCCTATCCTCTATCCTATCCTATCCTCTATCCTATCCTATCCTCTATCTTATCCTATCCACTATCCTATCCTATCATCTATCCTATCCTATCCTCTATCCTATCCTATCCTCTATCATATCCTATCCTCTATCATATCCTATCCTATATCCTATCCTATCCTCTATACTATCCTATCGTATCCTCTATCGTATCCTATCCTCTATCCTATCCTATCGTATCCTCTATCGTATCCTATCCTCTATACTATCCTATCCTCTATCCTATCCTATCCTCTATCCTATCCTATCCTTTATAATATCCTATCCTCTATCCTATCCTATCCTCTATAATATCGTATCCTCTATCATATCCTTTCCTCTTCCCTATAATATCATCTATCCTATCCTATCCTCTATCTTATCCTATCCTCTATCTTATCCTATCCTCTTTCCTATCCTATCATCTATCCTATCCTATCCTCTATCCTATCCTATCCTCTATCCTATCCTATCCACTATCCTATCCTATCCTCTATCCTATCCTATCCTCTATCCTATCCTATCCTCTATCCATATCCTATCCTCTATCCTATCCTATCCTCTATCCTATCTTATCCTCCATCTTATCCTATCCTCTATCCGATCCTCTCCTCTATCTTATCCTATCCTCTATCCTATCCTATCATCTATCCTATCCTATCCTCTATCCTATCCTATCCTCTATCATATCCTATCCTCTATCCTATCCTATACTCTATCCTATCTTATCCTCTATCTTATCCTATCCTCTATCCTATCCTCTATCCTATCCTATCCTTTATTCTATCCAATCCCCTATCCTATCCTCTAGCCGATCCTATGCTCTATCCTATCCTATCCTCTATCCTATCCTCTATCCTATCCTATCATCTATCCTATCCTATCCTCTATCCTATCCTATCCTCTATCCTATCCTATCCTATCCTATCCTCTATCCTATCCTATCCTCTATCATATCCTATCCTCTATCATATCCTATCCTCCATCCTATCCAATCCTCTATCCTATCCTATCCTCTATCCTATCCTATCGTATCCTCTATCCTATCCTATCCTATCCTCTATCCTATCCTATCCTCTATCCTATCCTATACTCTATCCTATCTTATCCTCTATCTTATCCTATCCTCTATCCTATCCTATCCTTTATTCTATCCAATCCCCTATCCTATCCTCTATCCGATCCTATCCTCTATCCTATCCTATCCTCTATCCTATCCTATCCTCTATCTTATCCTATCCTCTATCCTATCCTATCATCTATCCTATCCTATCCTCTATCCTATCCTATCCTCTATCATATCCTATCCTCTATCATATCATATCCTATATCCTATCCTATCCTCTATCCTATCCTATCGTATCCTCTATCGTATCCTATCCTCTATCCTATCCTATCGTATCCTCTATCGTATCCTATCCTCTATACTATCCTATCCTCTATACTATCCTATCCTCTATCATATCCTATCCTCTATCCTATCGTATCCTCTATCCTATCCTATCGTATCCTCTATCGTATCCTATCCTCTATACTATCCTATCCTCTATACTATCCTATCCTCTATCCTATCCAATCCTCTATCCTATCCTATCCTCTATCCTATCCTATCCTTTATAATATCCTATCCTCTATCCTATCCTATCCTCTATAATATCGTATCCTCTATCATATCCTTTCCTCTTCCCTATAATATCATCTATCCTATCCTATCCTCTATCTTATCCTATCCTCTATCCTATCCTATCATCTATCCTATCCAATCCTCTATTCTATCTGATCCACTATCATATCCTATCCTCTATCCTATCCTATCCTCTATCCTATCCTATCCTCTATCATATCCTATCCTCTATCATATCCTATCCTATCCTCTATCTTATCCTATCCTCTATCCTATCCTATCCTCTATCCTATCCTATCCTCTATCCTATCCTATCCTTTATAATATCCTATCCTCTATCCTATCCTATCCTCTATAATATCGTATCCTCTATCATATCCTTTCCTCTTCCCTATAATATCATCTATCCTATCCTATCCTCTATCTTATCCTATCCTCTATCCTATCCTATCATCTATCCTATCCAATCCTCTATTCTATCTGATCCACTATCATATCCTATCCTCTATCCTATCCTATCCTCTATCCTATCCTATCCTCTATCATATCCTATCCTCTATCATATCCTATCCTATATCCTATCCTATCCTCTATCCTATCCTATCGTATCCTCTATCGTATCCTATCCTCTATCCTATCCTATCGCATCCTCTATCGTATCCTATCCTCTATACTATCCTATCCTCTATACTATCCTATCCTCTATCCTATCCTATCCTCTATCCTATCTTATCCTCTATCTTATCCTATCCTCTATCCTATCCTATACTCTATCCTATCTTATCCTCTATCTTATCCTATACTCTATCCTATCCTCTATCCTATCCTATCCTTTATTCTATCCAATCCCCTATCCTATCCTCTATCCGATCCTATCCTCTATCCTATCCTATCCTCTATCCTATCCTATCCTCTATCTTATCCTATCCACTATCCTATCCTATCATCCATCCTATCCTATCCTCTATCCTATCCTATCCTCTATCATATCCTATCCTCTATCATATCCTACCCTATATCCTATCCTATCCTCTATACTATCCTATCGTATCCTCTATCGTATCCTATCCTCTATCCTATCCTATCGTATCCTCTATCGTATCCTATCCTCTATACTATCCTATCCTCTATCCTATCCTATCCTCTATCCTATCCTATCCTCTATCCTATCCTATCCTTTATAATATCCTATCCTCTATCCTATCCTATCCTCTATAATATCGTATCCTCTATCATATCCTTTCCTCTTCCCTATAATATCATCTATCCTATCCTATCCTCTATCTTATCCTATCCTCTATCCTATCCTATCATCTATCCTATCCAATCCTCTATTCTATCTGATCCACTATCATATCCTATCCTCTATCCTATCCTATCCTCTATCCTATCCTATCCTCTATCCTATCCTATCCTCTATCATATCCTATCCTCTATCCTATCCTATCCTCTATCCTATCTTATCCTCTATCTTATCCTATCCTCTATCCTATCCTATCCTCTATCCTATCCTATCTTCTATCCTATCCTATCCTCTATCATATCCTATCCTCTATCCTATCCTATCCTCTATCCTATCCTATGCTCTATCCTATCCTATCCTCTATCCTATCCTATCCTCTATCCTATCCTATCATCTATCCTATCCTATCCTCTAGCCTATCCTATCCTCTATCCTATCCTATCCTCTATCCTATCCTATCCTCTATCCTATCCTATCCTCTATCCTATCCTATCCTCTATCCTATCCTATCCTCTATAATATCCTATCCTCTATCCTATCCTATCCTCTATCCTATCCTATCCTCTATCCTATCCTATCCTCTATCCTATCCTATCCTCTATCTTATCCTATCCTCTATCCTATCCTATCATCTATCCTATCCTATCCTCTATCCTATCCTATCCTCTATCATATCCTATCCTCTATCATATCATATCCTATATCCTATCCTATCCTCTATCCTATCCTATCGTATCCTCTATCGTATCCTATCCTCTATCCTATCCTATCGTATCCTCTATCGTATCCTACCCTCTATACTATCCTATCCTCTATACTATCCTATCCTCTATCATATCCTATCCTCTATCCTATCGTATCCTCTATCCTATCCTATCGTATCCTCTATCGTATCCTATCCTCTATACTATCCTATCCTCTATACTATCCTATCCTCTATCCTATCCAATCCTCTATCCTATCCTATCCTCTATCCTATCCTATCCTTTATAATATCCTATCCTCTATCCTATCCTATCCTCTATAATATCGTATCCTCTATCATATCCTTTCCTCTTCCCTATAATATCATCTATCCTATCCTATCCTCTATCTTATCCTATCCTCTATCCTATCCTATCATCTATCCTATCCAATCCTCTATTCTATCTGATCCACTATCATATCCTATCCTCTATCCTATCCTATCCTCTATCCTATCCTATCCTCTATCATATCCTATCCTCTATCATATCCTATCCTATCCTCTATCTTATCCTATCCTCTATCCTATCCTATCCTCTATCCTATCCTATCCTTTATAATATCCTATCCTCTATCCTATCCTATCCTCTATAATATCGTATCCTCTATCATATCCTTTCCTCTTCCCTATAATATCATCTATCCTATCCTCTATCTTATCCTATCCTCTATCCTATCCTATCATCTATCCTATCCAATCCTCTATTCTATCTGATCCACTATCATATCCTATCCTCTATCCTATCCTATCCTCTATCCTATCCTATCCTCTATCATATCCTATCCTCTATCATATCCTATCCTATATCCTATCCTATCCTCTATCCTATCCTATCGTATCCTCTATCGTATCCTATCCTCTATCCTATCCTATCGCATCCTCTATCGTATCCTATCCTCTATACTATCCTATCCTCTATACTATCCTATCCTCTATCCTATCCTATCCTCTATCCTATCTTATCCTCTATCTTATCCTATCCTCTATCCTATCCTATACTCTATCCTATCTTATCCTCTATCTTATCCTATACTCTATCCTATCCTCTATCCTATCCTATCCTTTATTCTATCCAATCCCCTATCCTATCCTCTATCCGATCCTATCCTCTATCCTATCCTATCCTCTATCCTATCCTATCCTCTATCTTATCCTATCCACTATCCTATCCTATCATCTATCCTATCCTATCCTCTATCCTATCCTATCCTCTATCATATCCTATCCTCTATCATATCCTATCCTATATCCTATCCTATCCTCTATACTATCCTATCGTATCCTCTATCGTATCCTATCCTCTATCCTATCCTATCGTATCCTCTATCGTATCCTATCCTCTATACTATCCTATCCTCTATCCTATCCTATCCTCTATCCTATCCTATCCTCTATCCTATCCTATCCTTTATAATATCCTATCCTCTATCCTATCCTATCCTCTATAATATCGTATCCTCTATCATATCCTTTCCTCTTCCCTATAATATCATCTATCCTATCCTATCCTCTATCTTATCCTATCCTCTATCCTATCCTATCATCTATCCTATCCAATCCTCTATTCTATCTGATCCACTATCATATCCTATCCTCTATCCTATCCTATCCTCTATCCTATCCTATCCTCTATCCTATCCTATCCTCTATCATATCCTATCCTCTATCCTATCCTATCCTCTATCCTATCTTATCCTCTATCTTATCCTATCCTCTATCCTATCCTATCCTCTATCCTATCCTATCTTCTATCCTATCCTATCCTCTATCATATCCTATCCTCTATCCTATCCTATCCTCTATCCTATCCTATGCTCTATCCTATCCTATCCTCTATCCTATCCTATCCTCTATCCTATCCTATCATCTATCCTATCCTATCCTCTAGCCTATCCTATCCTCTATCCTATCCTATCCTCTATCCTATCCTATCCTCTATCCTATCCTATCCTCTATCCTATCCTATCCTCTATCCTATCCTATCCTCTATCCTATCCTATCCTCTATCCTATCCTATCCTCTATCCTATCCTATCCTCTATCCTATCCTATCATCTATCCTATCCAATCCTCTATTCTATCTGATCCACTATCATATCCTATCCTCTATCCTATCCTATCCTCTATCCTATCCTATCCTCTATCATATCCTATCCTCTATCATATCCTATCCTATATCCTATCCTATCCTCTATCCTATCCTATCGTATCCTCTATCGTATCCTATCCTCTATCCTATCCTATCGTATCCTCTATCGTATCCTATCCTCTATACTATCCTATCCTCTATACTATCCTATCCTCTATCCTATCCTATCCTCTATCTTATCTTATCCTCTATCTTATCCTATCCTCTATCCTACCCTACACTCTATCCTATCTTATCCTCTATCTTATCCTATACTCTATCCTATCCTCTATCCTATCCTATCCTTTATTCTATCCAATCCCCTATCCTATCCTCTATCCGATCCTATCCTCTATCCTATCCTATCCTCTATCCTATCCTATCCTCTATCTTATCCTATCCACTATCCTATCCTATCATCTATCCTATCCTATCCTCTATCCTATCCTATCCTCTATCATATCCTATCCTCTATCATATCCTATCCTATATCCTATCCTATCCTCTATACTATCCTATCGTATCCTCTATCGTATCCTATCCTCTATCCTATCCTATCGTATCCTCTATCGTATCCTATCCTCTATACTATCCTATCCTCTATCCTATCCTATCCTCTATCCTATCCTATCCTCTATCCTATCCTATCCTTTATAATATCCTATCCTCTATCCTATCCTATCCTCTATAATATCGTATCCTCTATCATATCCTTTCCTCTTCCCTATAATATCATCTATCCTATCCTATCCTCTATCTTATCCTATCCTCTATCCTATCCTATCATCTATCCTATCCAATCCTCTATTCTATCTGATCCACTATCATATCCTATCCTCTATCCTATCCTATCCTCTATCCTATCCTATCCTCTATCCTATCCTATCCTCTATCAGATCCTATCCTCTATCCTATCCTATCCTCTATCCTATCCTATGCTCTATCCTATCCTATCCTCTATCCTATCCTATCCTCTATCCTATCCTATCATCTATCCTATCCTATCCTCTATCCTATCCTATACTGTATTATATCCTATCCTCTTTCCTATCCTCTAACATACCGTATTCTCTATCCTATCCTCAATCCTATCCTATCCTGTACCCAATCCTATCCTCTATCCTATCCTATCCTCAATCTTATCCTATCCTCTATCCTATCCTATCCTCTATCCTATCCTATCCTCTATCCTATCCTATCCTCTATCCTATCCTATCCTCTATCCTATCCTATCCTCTATCCTAACCTATCCTATCCTCTATCCTATCATATCCTCTATCCTATCCTATCCTCTATCCTATCCCATCCTCTATCCTATCCTCTATCCTAACCTATCCTCTATCCTATCCTATCCTCTACCCTATCATATCCTCTATCCTATCCTATCCTCTATCCTATCCCATCCTCTATCCTATCCTCTATCCTATCCTATCCTCTATCCTATCCTATTCTCTATCCTATCCTATCCTTTATCCTATCCTATCCTCTATCCTATCCTATCCTCTATACTATCCTATCCTCTATCCTATCCTATCCTCTATCATATCCTATCCTCTATCCTATCCTATCCTCTATCCTATCATATCCTCTATCCTATCCTATCCTCTATCCTATCCCATCCTCTATCCTATCCTCTATCCTAACCTATCCTCTATCCTATCCTATCCTCTACCCTATCATATCCTCTATCCTATCCTATCCTCTATCCTATCCCATCCTCTATCCTATCCTCTATCCTATCCTATCCTCTATCCTATCCTATCCTCTATCCTATCCTATCCTCTATCCTATCCTATCCTCTATCCTATCCTATCCTCTATCCTATCCTATCCTCTATCCTAACCTATCCTATCCTCTATCCTATCATATCCTCTATCCTATCCTATCCTCTATCCTATCCCATCCTCTATCCTATCCTCTATCCTAACCTATCCTCTATCCTATCCTATCCTCTACCCTATCATATCCTCTATCCTATCCCATCCTCTATCCTATCCTATCCTCTATCCTATCCTATCCTCTATCCTATTCTATCCTCTATCCTATCCTATCCTCTATCCTATCCTATCCTCTATCCTATCCTATCCTCTATCCTATCCTCTATCCTATCCTATCCTCTATCCTATCCTATCCTGTATCCTATCCTATCCTCAATCCTATCCTATCCTCTATCCTATCCTATCCTCTATCCTATCCTATCCTCTATCCTATCCTATCCTCTATCCTATCCTATCCTCTATCCTATCCTATCCTCTATCCTATCCTATCCTCTATCCTATCCTATCCTCTATCCTATCCTATCCTCTATCCTATCCTATCCTCTATCCAATACTATCCACTATCCTATCCTATCCTATATCCTATCCTATCCTCTATCCTATCCTATCCTCTATCCTATCCTATCCTCTATCGTATCCTCTATTCTATCCTATCCTCTATCCTATCCTATCCTCTATCCTATCCTATCCTCTATCCTATCCTATCCTCTATCCTATCCTATCCTCTATCCTATCCTATCCTCTATGCTATAATATTCTCTATCCCATCCATTACGTTATTCTATCCTCTATACTATCATCCATCCTATCCTATCCAATATCCTATCCTATCCTCTAACCAATCCTATCCTTTACCCTATCCTATCCTCTATCCTATCCTATTCTGTATACTATCCTATCCTCTATCCTATCCTATCCTCTATCCTATCCAATCCCCTATCCTATCCTCTATCCCATCCTATACTCAATCCTATCCTATACTGTATTATATCGTATCCTCTTTCCTATCCTCTAACATACCGTATCCTCTATCCTATCCTATCCTCTATCCTATCCTATCCTTTATCCTATCCTATCCTCAATCCTATCCTATCCTGTATCCAATCCTATCCTCTATCCTATCCTATCCTCTATCCTATCCTATCCTCTATCCTATACTATCCACTATCCTATCCTATCCTCTATCCTATCCTATCCTCTATCCTATCCTATCCTCTATCCTATACTATCCACTATCCTATCCTATCCTCTATTCTATCCTATCCTATCCTCTATCCTATCCTATCCTCTATCCTATCCTATCCTCTATGCTATAATATTCTCTATCCCATCCATTACGTTATTCTATCCTCTATACTATCATCCATCCTATCCTATCCTCTAACCAATCCTATCCTTTACCCTATCCTATCCTCTATCCTATCCTATTCTGTATACTATCCTATCCTCTATCCTATCCTATCCTCTATCCTATCCAATCCCCTATCCTATCCTCTATCCCATCCTATACTCAATCCTATCGTATCCTCTTTCCTATCCTCTAACATACCGTATCCTCTATCCTATCCTACCCTCTATCCTATCCTATCCTGTATCCAATCCTATCCTCTATCCTATCCTATCCTCAATCTTATCCTATCCTCTATCCTATCCTATCCTCTATCCTATCCTATCCTCTATCCTAACCTATCCTCTATCCTATCCTATCCTCTATCCTATCCTATCCTCTATCCTATCCTATCCTCTATCCTATCCTATCCTCTATCCTATCCTATCCTTTATAATATCCTATCCTCTATCCTATCCTATCCTCTATAATATCGTATCCTCTATCATATCCTTTCCTCTTCCCTATAATATCATCTATCCTATCCTATCCTCTATCTTATCCTATCCTCTATCCTATCCTATCATCTATCCTATCCAATCCTCTATTCTATCTGATCCACTATCATATCCTATCCTCTATCCTATCCTATCCTCTATCCTATCCTATCCTCTATCCTATCCTATCCTCTATCATATCCTATCCTCTATCCTATCCTATCCTCTATCCTATCTTATCCTCTATCTTATCCTATCCTCTATCCTATCCTATCCTCTATCCTATCCTATCTTCTATCCTATCCTATCCTCTATCATATCCTATCCTCTATCCTATCCTATCCTCTATCCTATCCTATGCTCTATCCTATCCTATCCTCTATCCTATCCTATCCTCTATCCTATCCTATCATCTATCCTATCCTATCCTCTAGCCTATCCTATCCTCTATCCTATCCTATCCTCTATCCTATCCTATCCTCTATCCTATCCTATCCTCTATCCTATCCTATCCTCTATCCTATCCTATCCTCTATCCTATCCTATCCTCTATCCTATCCTATCCAATATCCTATCCTATCCTCTATCCTATCCTATCCTCTATCCTATCCTATCCTCTATCCTATCCTATCCTCTATCCTATCCTATCCTCTATCCTATCCTATCCTCTATCCTATCCTATCCTCTATCCTATCCTATCCTCTATCCTATCCTATCCTCTATCCTATCCTATCATCTATCCTATCCAATCCTCTATTCTATCTGATCCACTATCATATCCTATCCTCTATCCTATCCTATCCTCTATCCTATCCTATCCTCTATCATATCCTATCCTCTATCATATCCTATCCTATATCCTATCCTATCCTCTATCCTATCCTATCGTATCCTCTATCGTATCCTATCCTCTATCCTATCCTATCGTATCCTCTATCGTATCCTATCCTCTATACTATCCTATCCTCTATACTATCCTATCCTCTATCCTATCCTATCCTCTATCTTATCTTATCCTCTATCTTATCCTATCCTCTATCCTACCCTACACTCTATCCTATCTTATCCTCTATCTTATCCTATACTCTATCCTATCCTCTATCCTATCCTATCCTTTATTCTATCCAATCCCCTATCCTATCCTCTATCCGATCCTATCCTCTATCCTATCCTATCCTCTATCCTATCCTATCCTCTATCTTATCCTATCCACTATCCTATCCTATCATCTATCCTATCCTATCCTCTATCCTATCCTATCCTCTATCATATCCTATCCTCTATCATATCCTATCCTATATCCTATCCT
>NW_027489419.1:0-45019 GCF_050948215.1 Halictus rubicundus
TCCGTTTATTTATTGCCTATGTCACTGACGTTTCTTCCGTAATTCACGAGCAAATGTTCTATTTAGGTAGCGAGCGCGGCATGTTTAGCGATGTTGGTATTTGAGATCAGTGATAGTTCCACCTTCTTAGTTCCACAACCGACGAGAGTATCTCGACATTGGGGCCGTTACCGACCGATCCCAGCACCCACCTGGCACTAGGCCTGCAGCCAAGCTCGCATATGCGAGCCGAGCTCGGGTCCAGTCGAGCCGGGACTCGCTTTTCGAGTCGAGTCGAGTACTCGCACGATGCGAGCTGCTCGCAACGAAGCGAACGGCTCGAAATAAAATCAGGCGTAAAATGACATGATGCGAGTTACAGCAGGAAGATCAGCACATTGATATTATCAAGCATTTTAGTATATTGACAATGCTAAATGTTTGCGATGTTTTATTATATATTTTGATAGTGAAATGTTGATTCAGAATTTGTATAACCCTTATTGAAAATAATTATGCAATAACAACTATTTCCTAGATTTATGTAAATAACTAGATGTGATCTGTAAAGAACGGTATTTTATATATTCCTTTATATTATACTCCGGTTCACTGTACAGTCGTAAAAATGTGTTGTCGCAAAATTGTTTATAATGTTGAAAATTAACGTGAAACCAAGTTGGAAGTTGGAAGTTCCAACAGCCTGTCATTCGGTACTGTGCAAGTATAGGTGATAAGATTTAAAAGGGCATAGCCGATTAAGATGGTCAAAACAATTGGAACCGCAAAAAGATTCCATTTCAAACAGTATTGATTTCTTGATTTTCTGGAAATGACAGACGTAGAGTTCAAAATTCTTTTCACGGAATCTTACCAATTTTCACAAGCAATTTCATATCTGGCGGAAATCGTAGACGAACACAATAATATAAATATTCATTGCCTAATCAATGTTACTTCAATATTTTTAAAACATTAAAAAAATATTGTTAAAATCACATGAATAAATAATATAAGAAATTGAAAAAATAAAGATGATGTATGGGAAAAAACATTTACCACCGACGGGATAAGAACCCCAGCGTATCCGCTCCTTAGTTCGACACGTCCGGCGATGTTACAAAACTTTACGAACATTCTGGTATATATCACACAAAATACAATTTATTCTTTCTCTTAAATCACATTTCTTAGGTCAAAGAATTACTTGTTTCAATTTAATAATGCTAAAAATTACTTAATATATAGCTGCGATAAAACCAACAAGTGTAACTTTCCTCCTAATAGCAAAAACGTCGAAAAAATTCGGTTTTTATTGTTTTTTGACGATGATGTCCCACAACAAAAAATCTAAAAAAAATTGACGACACTGCCTGTTATAGTACTTTAACAAGGAACTAAACAGTAGAATAGCATTTTTCCGATTTTTTGGAGGTTTTTCATTTTTTTTACGACCACAGTTTGTAACAAAAAAATCAGAAAGTTTAAACTTTCATACGTGCGCGATTCTCCATCCGTTTACATTGTATGTCGTCTGTCGTCGCTGGGTCTTTGAAGCTCGGCACTCGGCAAAAGTTATTCGAGCATTTATTTGAAGCCTTCGAATAAATGATACAGATGAAAGATGAAAAAATTTCTCGTAGTTTGAATAAATCAAATAATACTGCCACCAAATAGCTTTATATGGATAAGATCCGTCGAAAGTTAGTTTCATTACATAACACTTTTATTTCGTTACTACCTTTACTTGAATAATTGCAGTCCAGCATTAGAAGTGGTATTATCGGTTAAATAAGTAAAAAAAAATAATTTTCTGTGTTTGTTACTACGGATCACAATAAGAACGATTGAATTTTGTCATTACTTGAATATTGTATTTATTCTTTTTTTTTTCATTCTATAACTATTACAGAATATATTTTGTTGAATAATCATTATTTTATAAATATCGCAATAAGTTCCAAATTAATTAATTACACCTATAAACTATCGATTATAAAACAATGATTACAATGGTGAATAATATGGAAAATAAGAAGGCAATAATAGTGTAATGAAATTATACAATAAAAAATAATTATTTTCATTCTACGCATTATCCGTTTATTTATTGCCTATGTCACTGACGTTTCTTCCGTAATTCACGAGCAAATGTTCTATTTAGGTAGCGAGCGCGGCATGTTTAGCGATGTTGGTATTTGAGATCAGTGATAGTTCCACTTTCTTAGTTCCACAACCGACGAGAGTATCTCGACATTGGGGCCGTTACCGACCGATCCCAGCACCCACCTGGCACTAGGCCTGCAGCCAAGCTCGCATATGCGAGCCGAGCTCGGGTCCAGTCGAGCCGGGACTCGCTTTTCGAGTCGAGTCGAGTACTCGCACGATGCGAGCTGCTCGCAACGAAGCGAACGGCTCGAAATAAAATCAGGCGTAAAATGACATGATGCGAGTTACAGCAGGAAGATCAGCACATTGATATTATCAAGCATTTTAGTATATTGACAATGCTAAATGTTTGCGATGTTTTATTATATATTTTGATAGTGAAATGTTGATTCAGAATTTGTATAACCCTTATTGAAAATAATTATGCAATAACAACTATTTCCTAGATTTATGTAAATAACTAGATGTGATCTGTAAAGAACGGTATTTTATATATTCCTTTATATTATACTCCGGTTCACTGTACAGTCGTAAAAATGTGTTGTCGCAAAATTGTTTATAATGTTGAAAATTAACGTGAAACCAAGTTGGAAGTTGGAAGTTCCAACAGCCTGTCATTCGGTACTGTGCAAGTATAGGTGATAAGATTTAAAAGGGCATAGCCGATTAAGATGGTCAAAACAATTGGAACCGCAAAAAGATTCCATTTCAAACAGTATTGATTTCTTGATTTTCTGGAAATGACAGACGTAGAGTTCAAAATTCTTTTCACGGAATCTTACCAATTTTCACAAGCAATTTCATATCTGGCGGAAATCGTAGACGAACACAATAATATAAATATTCATTGCCTAATCAATGTTACTTCAATATTTTTAAAACATTAAAAAAATATTGTTAAAATCACATGAATAAATAATATAAGAAATTGAAAAAATAAAGATGATGTATGGGAAAAAACATTTACCACCGACGGGATAAGAACCCCAGCGTATCCGCTCCTTAGTTCGACACACGTCCGGCGATGTTACAAAACTTTACGAACATTCTGGTATATATCACACAAAATACAATTTATTCTTTCTCTTAAATCACATTTCTTAGGTCAAAGAATTACTTGTTTCAATTTAATAATGCTAAAAATTACTTAATATATAGCTGCGATAAAACCAACAAGTGTAACTTTCCTCCTAATAGCAAAAACGTCGAAAAAATTCGGTTTTTATTGTTTTTTGACGATGATGTCCCACAACAAAAAATCTAAAAAAAATTGACGACACTGCCTGTTATAGTACTTTAACAAGGAACTAAACAGTAGAATAGCATGTTTTCAAATTTTTGAGAAATCTGCATTTTTCCGATTTTTTGGAGGTTTTTCATTTTTTGTTTACGACCACAGTTTGTAACAAAAAAATCTGAAAAAATTATCAAAAATCAGCCTTAGAATCCAAAATATGTCACATTTTTTTCAGAATTTTAGAAAGCATCAGAGTGCGGGAAATACGCGGAGAAGCGCGAAATCTAATTTACCCTGTAACTAACCTCATGGGCAAGATAGGGGGTTGAAATTTTACTCAGAGGGGTTTTTCCTCTAAGGGCAGTTTTGACCATAAATCGGCTAGGCCCTTTTAAAAGGATCTGATGTCTACGTTCAACACTCGTCATACTTTCTGTTTAGTTAATATTTTAATCTAAATCTTTTTTCAATTTGCAATTGTTGGCTCTTCTCCATGGATAACAGTCGATCTTTTATACGATGGTCCAAAATCATGCTAACTACCAAATAATTCGTAGTGGCAGCAAAGTTAAATCTACTTCCTAGCTCGACAATTAACGCAATTATATAACGCAATTTTTCCTGCGTTTTCATTACATGTCATCTAGTAAATTAATCTATCTAGCTTGGCAGAACAGCTGAAGTCGTTTGGTCGATTTATAAAAAAAGTTATTCTGATTTAAAGTGTCTGCCATCAATTATGAGACTGACTGCATAATGTATAACGAGAAGCGGCCGCACGTTTCTCGCTAAGCAACCTGCGCTATCTCCATGTTTATAATTGTGCAGTGTGAAAATGGTTTACTGCCTTTTTGGTTCGTTATCTCGGCCATTTCTTCTAAAAAGTGTACTTCCGTACAATGGGACAGTAGGGCTCTCATCAGCGAGCTAAGGTTTATGACCGGCTCTCGCCTGCACTCGCCCACTTAGGTCACCCGCTCTGAGTATTTAATCTACCGGCACGCGTATGCGTTTTGCTCTTCCTCCCTCCCCATCGAGCCACTAGCTTAGTTATTCATTATCGAAAAATATAAAAGTCTAAGACAATCTATTCTCAGGTTAGTTAGCTCAGATTCTGTCAAACAGTTTTTCTCAGCTTACCAGAATTCAGTCTTTTGACCTTTGGTGCGAGTACCAGTGTGGCGGCCTGTGCAAAGCGCACGCCGACGAACCGCCAGCATACATTGTAGACGCGGCGGCGACCTCGTATAAATACACATCAATATTATACAATATTGTTTATATACCCATTCCTTTCAAAAACTATTTAACGAAGCTTAACGTTAATTTTTAACATTATAAACAATTTTGCAACAACACATTTTTACGACTGTACACTGAACCCCGGAGTATAATATAAAGGAATATATAAAATACCGTTCTTTACAGATCACACAGCTAGTTATTTACATAAATCTAGGAAATAGTTGTTATTGCATAATTATTTTCAATAAGGGTTATAGAAATTCTGAATCAACATTTCACTATCAAAATATATAATAAAACATCGCAAACATTTAGCATTGTCAATATACTAAAATGCTTGATAATATCGATGTGCTGATCTTCCCGCTGTAACTCGCATCATGTCATTTTACGCCTGATTTTATTTCGAGCAGCTCGCATCGGTGCGGATAGCTCGCATCGTGCGAGTACTCGACTCGACTCGCACAATCGAGCCGAGCTAAGCTCAACCAGAGTTGGGCAAAATGTTTATCTAAATAAAAATTTCGAGTAACGAATAAAAGATAAAAAAATTTTTATTTCCTTTTGGTATGTGTTGTGGTTTGGGTGTTCAGTAAAGGATTCACCCAATATAACAATAACCATTTATTAAATAAGCAACAAAAACTCAACGACGTAACAAGGAACAAAGAAAATGAAATAACAATGAAACAAGAACTACGGATAAACGACTATACGAACAACTGACGGCGAATGACGACTTCTCACAACGACTGACTGACTTGAACTGACTGACTGACTGACCGACCCTGTCATCCGTCAGAATCCGCGCTTATATCCTCCAGGAATTTCCTTCGAACAAGAAAACTTCTGGAGTGGGGATGTCGCTTCCTGTACGTGCCCCTTGGAGAAAGTTCGTGTCCTTGCACCGAACATCCGTGTCCTGGCGAAAGTCAAGGGTTGGCGGCCAAATGTGCACGCCAAGGAAAAACCCCGAACCTGGTCGCCAAATGTGCACCCCAGGTAGGAACAGACTTCCGGCGACTAAGTGTGCGCTCGGGAAGAGCTTGGGCCTGGCGACCAAGTGCGTCCAAGGTCCCAGCCCGCAGACGACGCTCCTACCTGGGTCCGATCAACCCTTCTCCAAGGGGTCCGCCACATTACTTGAATATTGTATTTATTCTTTTTTTTTATTCTATAACTATTACAGAATATATTTTGTTGAATAATCATTATTTTATAAATATCGCAAGAAGTTCCAAATTAATTAATTACACCTATAAATTATCGATTATAAAATAATGATTACAATGGTGAACAATATGGAAAATAAGAAGGCAATAAGAGTGTAATGAAATTATACAATAAAAGATAATTATTTTCATTCTACGCATTATACGTTTATTTATTGCCTCTGTCACTGACGTTTTTTCCATAATTCACGAGCAAATGTTCTTTTAGTTCCACAACCGACGACAGTATCTCGACATTAGGGCCGTTACCGACCGCTCCCAGCACCCACCTGGCACCCACTTTGAGACTCGCAGTTTAACACGGGGGCTGGCAGTCTTTATATATATATATATATATATATATATAAAGTGGGTGCACTGATCCACCGACCAGATATATATAAAGACTGACAGCCTTACGGGAGAATGTGTCGCTCGAAAAATACGGTGTTGTCTACCGCTCTCTAGGATAGATTTTGGCTGGAGTAAGAAACAGAAGGCCAACGACGGTATCTCGTCGGTGCAGAAGACCACTAAGGAACTTCTCGTCGCTGAGAAGGTGAATCATCACGGACCCATATCGATTATCAAATGTTACATTCTCCGACAAACGTATTCAAATTAAAAAGATATTTTTTTTTAGTGTTGCTTTTTAAGATCTAAAATATTAAAAGTAAAACTAATATCAAGGACGAAAAATTCGTCAAAATATTTTACGTAAGAAATTATTAAAGCATAATTTTAGGAAAATCAATTTCTACTTCCATATGAGATACCTTAATTTGTAATTTAAAAATATTTCATGAACAAGCATTATTTCCTTACACTTTTTTTTTATAGATAACTGTTCCAAGAATCGATCTGTGGGAACAGAAATATGTTGAAAACCAGAGTAGCGTTTATTTAACGTACTATTCCGAATAGTATAGAGTTTGAGAGAGAATCACGTGGATGAATTAATATAATATAAAATAATATAATTGTAGAAGCAAAGATGGGCAAATTTTTATTGAAATAGACATTTCAAACAGCGAATAAAAGATAAAAAATGATTTGTTACGCGTCAAATAAAAATAATTATGTTATCTCTATTCCGCACGTAATGAATTTATTCGACGAATAAAGATTTTTTTATAAAGACCGACCAACAGCCTACAATGTAAGCAGATGGAGAATCCAACATTATTGGCAATTTATGCTTTTATGTTTTTAATCAGAACAATATTGTTAATACGAATGAGTTGTAGAGCTCATCCCGATCAAAATGAGTCTAAACACGACATCATTTGGACTGTCTTTAATGAGATTGTAATTTTTATCGTAACATTACGTATCAGTGAAACTTGGTCGATTACACCCGAATTTCACCTCATTTTCATCAGGAAAATCCCCTCCATTCGCTCGTCACAATTTCATGAGGATATATTGCACAATCTAAAAGTTTAAACTTTCATTCGTGCGCGATTCTCCATCCGTTTACATTGTATGTCGTCTGTCGTCGCTGGGTCTTTGAAGCTCGGCACTCGGCAAAAGTTATTCGAGCATTTATTTGAAGCCTTCGAATAAATGATACAGATGAAAGATGAAAAAATTTCTCGTAGTTTGAATAAATCCGCTTCGAATAAAAAAAAGTATCTTTATTCGTCGGATAAATTCTCGTCGAATAAAATTATTTATTCGATACTCGTCGAATAAGGATACCTTTTTTATTCGAACCTTCGAATAACGAATAAAGATGAAGTATCTTTTATTCGAATCGTTATTTAAATAATTTTTATCTAATAATGCCCAACTCTGGGCACACCAGAATGACTGGCATTCAAAAGGAGAGAATATCCGTCTACGATACATATAATGTTGCACGGAGAAGCGGACAGCGAAACTAGAGAAGCGTCCTCCCCGAGGAGTGGGCCACACATTGTCGGCTATATCGGTGTGAGACCAGAAGACCACTACTAATCCAATCACAAAGCTTCTTTATTTTTCGTTATTTTTTTTTTTTTTTAACTTTTACCAACATATTCGTGACATTTTTCTGATTAAAATGAAACCAAATATGATATAATTCCGACGATAATTGCTTGTGTAATGAACGATTGATGTTTCGGACGCGAAAAAGGACAGCGTATGGGAAAGAAAGAGCCGCGGAGAGTCGAAGCGTTCGGAAAAGATGAAAGACTGGCGTGAGCTCAGGCCTTTAAATAAAAAAATAAACTTTTTCATTATTAATTATTTTTCTATCGGACTTTCACCAACATACTCGTGGCATTTTTCTAAGGAAAACGGTACCAAATATGACAAAATTCCGATGATATTTACTTGTGTAATGAACGACGGAAGTTTCGGACGCAAAGAAGGACAGCATATGAAAAGAAAGAGACGCGGCGAGTCCTTCCCGTCTCGAGTTCGACAGCTTGGTTTTCGCCGCGGACAAATAGATGTGGTTACTAATGTATATGTATTGACAATTACTCACAGAAAGTTAAATTTAACAATACAATTAATGATTATACATAAAGTTTATTGCTGATAAAATATAAAGAATATTAAATGTAAAGAAACAATTCTATAAGGTATAAAAAATAGCAATCAATACAATTATAATTAAAACTTAAAATGACAGACACTTTTCAAAACTTTTATCTCTAGCTCTATGTTAGGGATACAGAAGCTGAAAATTTCATCGAAATCGGTTGACGGAGAAAAAAACAACGTGCATTGCAAGATATAAGAATCTGTGTATCTGTGTGCCTGTACAAATAGCAATAATACTGCCACCAAATAGCTTTATATGGATAAGATCCGTCGAAAGTTAGTTTCATTACATAACACTTTTATTTCGTTACTACCTTTACTTGAATAATTGCAGTCCAGCATTAGAAGTGGTATTATCGGTTAAATAAGTAAAAAAAAATAATTTTCTGTGTTTGTTACTACGGATCACAATAAGAACGATTGAATTTTGTCATTACTTGAATATTGTATTTATTCTTCTTTTTTTTTTATTCTATAACTATTACAGAATATATTTTGTTGAATAATCATTATTTTATAAATATCGCAATAAGTTCCAAATTAATTAATTTCACCTATAAACTATCGATTATAAAATAATGATTACAATGGTGAATAATATGGAAAATAAGAAGGCAATAATAGTGTAATGAAATTATACAATAAAAAATAATTATTCTCATTCTACGCATTATCCGTTTATTTATTGCCTATGTCACTGACGTTTCTTCCGTAATTCACGAGCAAATGTTCTATTTAGGTAGCGAGCGCGGCATGTTTAGCGATGTTGGTATTTGAGATCAGTGATAGTTCCACTTTCTTAGTTCCACAACCGACGAGAGTATCTCGACATTGGGGCCGTTACCGACCGATCCCAGCACCCACCTGGCACTAGGCCTGCAGCCAAGCTCGCATATGCGAGCCGAGCTCGGGTCCAGTCGAGCCGGGACTCGCTTTTCGAGTCGAGTCGAGTACTCGCACGATGCGAGCTGCTCGCAACGAAGCGAACGGCTCGAAATAAAATCAGGCGTAAAATGACATGATGCGAGTTACAGCAGGAAGATCAGCACATTGATATTATCAAGCATTTTAGTATATTGACAATGCTAAATGTTTGCGATGTTTTATTATATATTTTGATAGTGAAATGTTGATTCAGAATTTGTATAACCCTTATTGAAAATAATTATGCAATAACAACAATTTAGATTTATGTAAATAACTAGATGTGATCTGTAAAGAACGGTATTTTATATATTCCTTTACATTATACTCCGGTTCACTGTACAGTCGTAAAAATGTGTTGTCGCAAAATTGTTTATAATGTTGAAAATTAACGTGAAACCAAGTTGGAAGTTGGAAGTTCCAACAGCCTGTCATTCGGTACTGTGCAAGTATAGGTGATAAGATTTAAAAGGGCATAGCCGATTAAGATGGTCAAAACAATTGGAACCGCAAAAAGATTCCATTTCAAACAGTATTGATTTCTTGATTTTCTGGAAATGACAGACGTAGAGTTCAAAATTCTTTTCACGGAATCTTACCAATTTTCACAAGCAATTTCATATCTGGCGGAAATCGTAGACGAACACAATAATATAAATATTCATTGCCTAATCAATGTTACTTCAATATTTTTAAAACATTAAAAAAATATTGTTAAAATCACATGAATAAATAATATAAGAAATTGAAAAAATAAAGATGATGTATGGGAAAAAACATTTACCACCGACGGGATAAGAACCCCAGCGTATCCGCTCCTTAGTTCGACACACGTCCGGCGATGTTACAAAACTTTACGAACATTCTGGTATATATCACACAAAATACAATTTATTCTTTCTCTTAAATCACATTTCTTAGGTCAAAGAATTACTTGTTTCAATTTAATAATGCTAAAAATTACTTAATATATAGCTGCGATAAAACCAACAAGTGTAACTTTCCTCCTAATAGCAAAAACGTCGAAAAAATTCGGTTTTTATTGTTTTTTGACGATGATGTCCCACAACAAAAAATCTAAAAAAAATTGACGACACTGCCTGTTATAGTACTTTAACAAGGAACTAAACAGTAGAATAGCATGTTTTCAAATTTTTGAGAAATCTGCATTTTTCCGATTTTTTGGAGGTTTTTCATTTTTTGTTTACGACCACAGTTTGTAACAAAAAAATCTGAAAGTTTAAACTTTCATACCTGCGCGATTCTCCATCCGTTTACATTGTATGTCGTCTTGTCGTCGCTGGGTCTTTGAAGCTCGGCACTCGGCAAAAGTTATTCGAGCATTTATTTGAAGCCTTCGAATAAATGATACAGATGAAAGATGAAAAAATTTCTCGTAGTTTGAATAAATCCGCTTCGAATAAAAAAAAGTATCTTTATTCGTCGGATAAATTCTCGTCGAATAAAATTATTTATTCGATACTCGTCGAATAAGGATACCTTTTTTATTCGAACCTTCGAATAACGAATAAAGATGAAGTATCTTTTATTCGAATCGTTATTTAAATAATTTTTATCTAATAAT
This sequence comes from Halictus rubicundus, assembly GCF_050948215.1. NCBI lineage: Eukaryota > Metazoa > Arthropoda > Insecta > Hymenoptera > Halictidae > Halictus > Halictus rubicundus. The sequence goes on from NW_027489419.1 coordinate 10,886, forward strand.
GCCCAACTCTGGGCACACCAGAATGACTGGCATTCAAAAGGAGAGAATATCCGTCTACGATACATATAATGTTGCACGGAGAAGCGGACAGCGAAACTAGAGAAGCGTCCTCCCCGAGGAGTGGGCCACACATTGTCGGCTATATCGGTGTGAGACCAGAAGACCACTACTAATCCAATCACAAAACTTCTTTATTTTTCGTTATTTTTTTTTTTTTTAACTTTTACCAACATATTCGTGACATTTTTCTGATTAAAATGAAACCAAATATGATATAATTCCGACGATAATTGCTTGTGCAATGAACGATTGATGTTTCGGACGCGAAGAAGGACAGCGTATGGGAAAGAAAGAGCCGCGGAGAGTCGAAGCGTTCGGAAAAGATGAAAGACTGGCGTGAGCTCTGGCCTTTAAATAAAAAAATAAACTTTTTCATTATTAATTATTTTTCTATCGGACTTTCACCAACATACTCGTGGCATTTTTCTAAGGAAAACGGTACCAAATATGACAAAATTCCGATGATATTTACTTGTGTAATGAACGACGGAAGTTTCGGACGCAAAGAAGGACAGCATATGAAAAGAAAGAGACGCGGCGAGTCCTTCCCGTCTCGAGTTCGACAGCTTGGTTTTCGCCGCGGACAAATAGATGTGGTTACTAATGTATATGTATTGACAATTACTCACAGAAAGTTAAATTTAACAATACAATTAATGATTATACATAAAGTTTATTGCTGATAAAATATAAAGAATATTAAATGTAAAGAAACAATTCTATAAGGTATAAAAAATAGCAATCAATACAATTATAATTAAAACTTAAAATGACAGACACTTTTCAAAACTTTTATCTCTAGCTCTATGTTAGGGATACAGAAGCTGAAAATTTCATCGAAATCGGTTGACGGAGAAAAAAACAACGTGCATTGCAAGATATAAGAATCTGTGTATCTGTGTGTCTGTACAAATAGCAATAATACTGCCACCAAATAGCTTTATATGGATAAGATCCGTCGAAAGTTAGTTTCATTACATAACACTTTTATTTCGTTACTACCTTTACTTGAATAATTGCAGTCCAGCATTAGAAGTGGTATTATCGGTTAAATAAGTAAAAAAATAATTTTCTGTGTTTGTTACTACGGATCACAATAAGAACGATTGAATTTTGTCATTACTTGAATATTGTATTTATTCTTTTTTTTTATTCTATAACTATTACAGAATATATTTTGTTGAATAATCATTATTTTATAAATATCGCAATAAGTTCCAAATTAATTAATTTCACCTATAAACTATCGATTATAAAATAATGATTACAATGGTGCACAATATGGAAAATAAGAAGGCAATAATAGTGTAATGAAATTATACAATAAAAAATAATTATTCTCATTCTACGCATTATCCGTTTATTTATTGCCTATGTCACTGACGTTTCTTCCGTAATTCACGAGCAAATGTTCTATTTAGGTAGCGAGCGCGGCATGTTTAGCGATGTTGGTATTTGAGATCAGTGATAGTTCCACCTTCTTAGTTCCACAACCGACGAGAGTATCTCGACATTGGGGCCGTTACCGACCGATCCCAGCACCCACCTGGCACTAGGCCTGCAGCCAAGCTCGCATATGCGAGCCGAGCTCGGGTCCAGTCGAGCCGGGACTCGCTTTTCGAGTCGAGTCGAGTACTCGCACGATGCGAGCTGCTCGCAACGAAGCGAACGGCTCGAAATAAAATCAGGCGTAAAATGACATGATGCGAGTTACAGCAGGAAGATCAGCACATTGATATTATCAAGCATTTTAGTATATTGACAATGCTAAATGTTTGCGATGTTTTATTATATATTTTGATAGTGAAATGTTGATTCAGAATTTGTATAACCCTTATTGAAAATAATTATGCAATAACAACTATTTCCTAGATTTATGTAAATAACTAGATGTGATCTGTAAAGAACGGTATTTTATATATTCCTTTATATTATACTCCGGTTCACTGTACAGTCGTAAAAATGTGTTGTCGCAAAATTGTTTATAATGTTGAAAATTAACGTGAAACCAAGTTGGAAGTTGGAAGTTCCAACAGCCTGTCATTCGGTACTGTGCAAGTATAGGTGATAAGATTTAAAAGGGCATAGCCGATTAAGATGGTCAAAACAATTGGAACCGCAAAAAGATTCCATTTCAAACAGTATTGATTTCTTGATTTTCTGGAAATGACAGACGTAGAGTTCAAAATTCTTTTCACGGAATCTTACCAATTTTCACAAGCAATTTCATATCTGGCGGAAATCGTAGACGAACACAATAATATAAATATTCATTGCCTAATCAATGTTACTTCAATATTTTTAAAACATTAAAAAAATATTGTTAAAATCACATGAATAAATAATATAAGAAATTGAAAAAATAAAGATGATGTATGGGAAAAAACATTTACCACCGACGGGATAAGAACCCCAGCGTATCCGCTCCTTAGTTCGACACGTCCGGCGATGTTACAAAACTTTACGAACATTCTGGTATATATCACACAAAATACAATTTATTCTTTCTCTTAAATCACATTTCTTAGGTCAAAGAATTACTTGTTTCAATTTAATAATGCTAAAAATTACTTAATATATAGCTGCGATAAAACCAACAAGTGTAACTTTCCTCCTAATAGCAAAAACGTCGAAAAAATTCGGTTTTTATTGTTTTTTGACGATGATGTCCCACAACAAAAAATCTAAAAAAAATTGACGACACTGCCTGTTATAGTACTTTAACAAGGAACTAAACAGTAGAATAGCATTTTTCCGATTTTTTGGAGGTTTTTCATTTTTTTTACGACCACAGTTTGTAACAAAAAAATCAGAAAGTTTAAACTTTCATACGTGCGCGATTCTCCATCCGTTTACATTGTATGTCGTCTGTCGTCGCTGGGTCTTTGAAGCTCGGCACTCGGCAAAAGTTATTCGAGCATTTATTTGAAGCCTTCGAATAAATGATACAGATGAAAGATGAAAAAATTTCTCGTAGTTTGAATAAATCAAATAATACTGCCACCAAATAGCTTTATATGGATAAGATCCGTCGAAAGTTAGTTTCATTACATAACACTTTTATTTCGTTACTACCTTTACTTGAATAATTGCAGTCCAGCATTAGAAGTGGTATTATCGGTTAAATAAGTAAAAAAAAATAATTTTCTGTGTTTGTTACTACGGATCACAATAAGAACGATTGAATTTTGTCATTACTTGAATATTGTATTTATTCTTTTTTTTTTCATTCTATAACTATTACAGAATATATTTTGTTGAATAATCATTATTTTATAAATATCGCAATAAGTTCCAAATTAATTAATTACACCTATAAACTATCGATTATAAAACAATGATTACAATGGTGAATAATATGGAAAATAAGAAGGCAATAATAGTGTAATGAAATTATACAATAAAAAATAATTATTTTCATTCTACGCATTATCCGTTTATTTATTGCCTATGTCACTGACGTTTCTTCCGTAATTCACGAGCAAATGTTCTATTTAGGTAGCGAGCGCGGCATGTTTAGCGATGTTGGTATTTGAGATCAGTGATAGTTCCACTTTCTTAGTTCCACAACCGACGAGAGTATCTCGACATTGGGGCCGTTACCGACCGATCCCAGCACCCACCTGGCACTAGGCCTGCAGCCAAGCTCGCATATGCGAGCCGAGCTCGGGTCCAGTCGAGCCGGGACTCGCTTTTCGAGTCGAGTCGAGTACTCGCACGATGCGAGCTGCTCGCAACGAAGCGAACGGCTCGAAATAAAATCAGGCGTAAAATGACATGATGCGAGTTACAGCAGGAAGATCAGCACATTGATATTATCAAGCATTTTAGTATATTGACAATGCTAAATGTTTGCGATGTTTTATTATATATTTTGATAGTGAAATGTTGATTCAGAATTTGTATAACCCTTATTGAAAATAATTATGCAATAACAACTATTTCCTAGATTTATGTAAATAACTAGATGTGATCTGTAAAGAACGGTATTTTATATATTCCTTTATATTATACTCCGGTTCACTGTACAGTCGTAAAAATGTGTTGTCGCAAAATTGTTTATAATGTTGAAAATTAACGTGAAACCAAGTTGGAAGTTGGAAGTTCCAACAGCCTGTCATTCGGTACTGTGCAAGTATAGGTGATAAGATTTAAAAGGGCATAGCCGATTAAGATGGTCAAAACAATTGGAACCGCAAAAAGATTCCATTTCAAACAGTATTGATTTCTTGATTTTCTGGAAATGACAGACGTAGAGTTCAAAATTCTTTTCACGGAATCTTACCAATTTTCACAAGCAATTTCATATCTGGCGGAAATCGTAGACGAACACAATAATATAAATATTCATTGCCTAATCAATGTTACTTCAATATTTTTAAAACATTAAAAAAATATTGTTAAAATCACATGAATAAATAATATAAGAAATTGAAAAAATAAAGATGATGTATGGGAAAAAACATTTACCACCGACGGGATAAGAACCCCAGCGTATCCGCTCCTTAGTTCGACACACGTCCGGCGATGTTACAAAACTTTACGAACATTCTGGTATATATCACACAAAATACAATTTATTCTTTCTCTTAAATCACATTTCTTAGGTCAAAGAATTACTTGTTTCAATTTAATAATGCTAAAAATTACTTAATATATAGCTGCGATAAAACCAACAAGTGTAACTTTCCTCCTAATAGCAAAAACGTCGAAAAAATTCGGTTTTTATTGTTTTTTGACGATGATGTCCCACAACAAAAAATCTAAAAAAAATTGACGACACTGCCTGTTATAGTACTTTAACAAGGAACTAAACAGTAGAATAGCATGTTTTCAAATTTTTGAGAAATCTGCATTTTTCCGATTTTTTGGAGGTTTTTCATTTTTTGTTTACGACCACAGTTTGTAACAAAAAAATCTGAAAAAATTATCAAAAATCAGCCTTAGAATCCAAAATATGTCACATTTTTTTCAGAATTTTAGAAAGCATCAGAGTGCGGGAAATACGCGGAGAAGCGCGAAATCTAATTTACCCTGTAACTAACCTCATGGGCAAGATAGGGGGTTGAAATTTTACTCAGAGGGGTTTTTCCTCTAAGGGCAGTTTTGACCATAAATCGGCTAGGCCCTTTTAAAAGGATCTGATGTCTACGTTCAACACTCGTCATACTTTCTGTTTAGTTAATATTTTAATCTAAATCTTTTTTCAATTTGCAATTGTTGGCTCTTCTCCATGGATAACAGTCGATCTTTTATACGATGGTCCAAAATCATGCTAACTACCAAATAATTCGTAGTGGCAGCAAAGTTAAATCTACTTCCTAGCTCGACAATTAACGCAATTATATAACGCAATTTTTCCTGCGTTTTCATTACATGTCATCTAGTAAATTAATCTATCTAGCTTGGCAGAACAGCTGAAGTCGTTTGGTCGATTTATAAAAAAAGTTATTCTGATTTAAAGTGTCTGCCATCAATTATGAGACTGACTGCATAATGTATAACGAGAAGCGGCCGCACGTTTCTCGCTAAGCAACCTGCGCTATCTCCATGTTTATAATTGTGCAGTGTGAAAATGGTTTACTGCCTTTTTGGTTCGTTATCTCGGCCATTTCTTCTAAAAAGTGTACTTCCGTACAATGGGACAGTAGGGCTCTCATCAGCGAGCTAAGGTTTATGACCGGCTCTCGCCTGCACTCGCCCACTTAGGTCACCCGCTCTGAGTATTTAATCTACCGGCACGCGTATGCGTTTTGCTCTTCCTCCCTCCCCATCGAGCCACTAGCTTAGTTATTCATTATCGAAAAATATAAAAGTCTAAGACAATCTATTCTCAGGTTAGTTAGCTCAGATTCTGTCAAACAGTTTTTCTCAGCTTACCAGAATTCAGTCTTTTGACCTTTGGTGCGAGTACCAGTGTGGCGGCCTGTGCAAAGCGCACGCCGACGAACCGCCAGCATACATTGTAGACGCGGCGGCGACCTCGTATAAATACACATCAATATTATACAATATTGTTTATATACCCATTCCTTTCAAAAACTATTTAACGAAGCTTAACGTTAATTTTTAACATTATAAACAATTTTGCAACAACACATTTTTACGACTGTACACTGAACCCCGGAGTATAATATAAAGGAATATATAAAATACCGTTCTTTACAGATCACACAGCTAGTTATTTACATAAATCTAGGAAATAGTTGTTATTGCATAATTATTTTCAATAAGGGTTATAGAAATTCTGAATCAACATTTCACTATCAAAATATATAATAAAACATCGCAAACATTTAGCATTGTCAATATACTAAAATGCTTGATAATATCGATGTGCTGATCTTCCCGCTGTAACTCGCATCATGTCATTTTACGCCTGATTTTATTTCGAGCAGCTCGCATCGGTGCGGATAGCTCGCATCGTGCGAGTACTCGACTCGACTCGCACAATCGAGCCGAGCTAAGCTCAACCAGAGTTGGGCAAAATGTTTATCTAAATAAAAATTTCGAGTAACGAATAAAAGATAAAAAAATTTTTATTTCCTTTTGGTATGTGTTGTGGTTTGGGTGTTCAGTAAAGGATTCACCCAATATAACAATAACCATTTATTAAATAAGCAACAAAAACTCAACGACGTAACAAGGAACAAAGAAAATGAAATAACAATGAAACAAGAACTACGGATAAACGACTATACGAACAACTGACGGCGAATGACGACTTCTCACAACGACTGACTGACTTGAACTGACTGACTGACTGACCGACCCTGTCATCCGTCAGAATCCGCGCTTATATCCTCCAGGAATTTCCTTCGAACAAGAAAACTTCTGGAGTGGGGATGTCGCTTCCTGTACGTGCCCCTTGGAGAAAGTTCGTGTCCTTGCACCGAACATCCGTGTCCTGGCGAAAGTCAAGGGTTGGCGGCCAAATGTGCACGCCAAGGAAAAACCCCGAACCTGGTCGCCAAATGTGCACCCCAGGTAGGAACAGACTTCCGGCGACTAAGTGTGCGCTCGGGAAGAGCTTGGGCCTGGCGACCAAGTGCGTCCAAGGTCCCAGCCCGCAGACGACGCTCCTACCTGGGTCCGATCAACCCTTCTCCAAGGGGTCCGCCACATTACTTGAATATTGTATTTATTCTTTTTTTTTATTCTATAACTATTACAGAATATATTTTGTTGAATAATCATTATTTTATAAATATCGCAAGAAGTTCCAAATTAATTAATTACACCTATAAATTATCGATTATAAAATAATGATTACAATGGTGAACAATATGGAAAATAAGAAGGCAATAAGAGTGTAATGAAATTATACAATAAAAGATAATTATTTTCATTCTACGCATTATACGTTTATTTATTGCCTCTGTCACTGACGTTTTTTCCATAATTCACGAGCAAATGTTCTTTTAGTTCCACAACCGACGACAGTATCTCGACATTAGGGCCGTTACCGACCGCTCCCAGCACCCACCTGGCACCCACTTTGAGACTCGCAGTTTAACACGGGGGCTGGCAGTCTTTATATATATATATATATATATATATATAAAGTGGGTGCACTGATCCACCGACCAGATATATATAAAGACTGACAGCCTTACGGGAGAATGTGTCGCTCGAAAAATACGGTGTTGTCTACCGCTCTCTAGGATAGATTTTGGCTGGAGTAAGAAACAGAAGGCCAACGACGGTATCTCGTCGGTGCAGAAGACCACTAAGGAACTTCTCGTCGCTGAGAAGGTGAATCATCACGGACCCATATCGATTATCAAATGTTACATTCTCCGACAAACGTATTCAAATTAAAAAGATATTTTTTTTTAGTGTTGCTTTTTAAGATCTAAAATATTAAAAGTAAAACTAATATCAAGGACGAAAAATTCGTCAAAATATTTTACGTAAGAAATTATTAAAGCATAATTTTAGGAAAATCAATTTCTACTTCCATATGAGATACCTTAATTTGTAATTTAAAAATATTTCATGAACAAGCATTATTTCCTTACACTTTTTTTTTATAGATAACTGTTCCAAGAATCGATCTGTGGGAACAGAAATATGTTGAAAACCAGAGTAGCGTTTATTTAACGTACTATTCCGAATAGTATAGAGTTTGAGAGAGAATCACGTGGATGAATTAATATAATATAAAATAATATAATTGTAGAAGCAAAGATGGGCAAATTTTTATTGAAATAGACATTTCAAACAGCGAATAAAAGATAAAAAATGATTTGTTACGCGTCAAATAAAAATAATTATGTTATCTCTATTCCGCACGTAATGAATTTATTCGACGAATAAAGATTTTTTTATAAAGACCGACCAACAGCCTACAATGTAAGCAGATGGAGAATCCAACATTATTGGCAATTTATGCTTTTATGTTTTTAATCAGAACAATATTGTTAATACGAATGAGTTGTAGAGCTCATCCCGATCAAAATGAGTCTAAACACGACATCATTTGGACTGTCTTTAATGAGATTGTAATTTTTATCGTAACATTACGTATCAGTGAAACTTGGTCGATTACACCCGAATTTGATCTCATTTTCATCAGGAAAATCCCCTCCATTCGCTCGTCACAATTTCATGAGGATATATTGCACAATCTGAAAGTTTAAACTTTCATACGTGCGCGATTCTCCATCCGTTTACATTGTATGTCGTCTGTCGTCGCTGGGTCTTTGAAGCTCGGCACTCGGCAAAAGTTATTCGAGCATTTATTTGAAGCCTTCGAATAAATGATACAGATGAAAGATGAAAAAATTTCTCGTAGTTTGAATAAATCCGCTTCGAATAAAAAAAAGTATCTTTATTCGTCGGATAAATTCTCGTCGAATAAAATTATTTATTCGATACTCGTCGAATAAGGATACCTTTTTTATTCGAACCTTCGAATAACGAATAAAGATGAAGTATCTTTTATTCGAATCGTTATTTAAATAATTTTTATCTAATAATGCCCAACTCTGGGCACACCAAAATGACTGGCATTCAAAAGGAGAGAATATGCGTCTACGATATAATGTTGCACGGAGAAGCGGACAGCGAAACTCGAGAAACGTCATCCCCGAGGAGTGGACCACACATTGTCGGCTATATCGGTGTGAGACCAGAAGACCACTACTAATCCAATCACAAAGCTTCTTTATTTTTCGTTATTTTTTTTTTTAACTTTTACCAACATATTCGTGACATTTTTCTGATTAAAATGAAACTTAATATGATATAATTCCGATGATAATTACTTGTGTAATGAACGATTGATGTTTCGGACGCGAAGAAGGACAGCGTATGGGAAAGAAAGAGCCGCGGAGAGTCGAAGCGTTCGGAAAAGATGAAAGACTGGCGTGAGCTCAGGCCTTTAAATAAAAAAATAAACTTTTTCATTATTAATTATTTTTCTATCGGACTTTCACCAACATACTCGTGGCATTTTTCTAAGGAAAACGGTACCAAATATGACAAAATTCCGATGATATTTACTTGTGTAATGAACGACGGAAGTTTCGGACGCAAAGAAGGACAGCATATGAAAAGAAAGAGACGCGGCGAGTCCTTCCCGCCTCGAGTTCGACAGCTTGGTTTTCGCCGCGGACAAATAGATGTGGTTACTAATGTATATGTATTGACAATTACTCACAGAAAGTTAAATTTAACAATACAATTAATGATTATACATAAAGTTTATTGCTGATAAAATATAAAGAATATTAAATGTAAAGAAACAATTCTATAAGGTATAAAAAATAGCAATCAATACAATTATAATTAAAACTTAAAATGACAGACACTTTTCAAAACTTTTATCTGTACCTCTATGTTAGGGATACAGAAGCTGAAAATTTCATCGAAATCGGTTGACGGAGAAAAAAACAACGTGCATTGCAAGATATAAGAATCTGTGTATCTGTGTGTCTGTACAAATAGCAATAATACTGCCACCAAATAGCTTTATATGGATAAGATCCGTCGAAAGTTAGTTTCATTACATAACACTTTTATTTCGTTACTACCTTTACTTGAATAATTGCAGTCCAGCATTAGAAGTGGTATTATCGGTTAAATAAGTAAAAAAATAATTTTCTGTGTTTGTTACTACGGATCACAATAAGAACGATTGAATTTTGTCATTACTTGAATATTGTATTTATTCTTTTTTTTTATTCTATAACTATTACAGAATATATTTTGTTGAATAATCATTATTTTATAAATATCGCAATAAGTTCCAAATTAATTAATTTCACCTATAAACTATCGATTATAAAATAATGATTACAATGGTGCACAATATGGAAAATAAGAAGGCAATAATAGTGTAATGAAATTATACAATAAAAAATAATTATTCTCATTCTACGCATTATCCGTTTATTTATTGCCTATGTCACTGACGTTTCTTCCGTAATTCACGAGCAAATGTTCTATTTAGGTAGCGAGCGCGGCATGTTTAGCGATGTTGGTATTTGAGATCAGTGATAGTTCCACCTTCTTAGTTCCACAACCGACGAGAGTATCTCGACATTGGGGCCGTTACCGACCGATCCCAGCACCCACCTGGCACTAGGCCTGCAGCCAAGCTCGCATATGCGAGCCGAGCTCGGGTCCAGTCGAGCCGGGACTCGCTTTTCGAGTCGAGTCGAGTACTCGCACGATGCGAGCTGCTCGCAACGAAGCGAACGGCTCGAAATAAAATCAGGCGTAAAATGACATGATGCGAGTTACAGCAGGAAGATCAGCACATTGATATTATCAAGCATTTTAGTATATTGACAATGCTAAATGTTTGCGATGTTTTATTATATATTTTGATAGTGAAATGTTGATTCAGAATTTGTATAACCCTTATTGAAAATAATTATGCAATAACAACTATTTCCTAGATTTATGTAAATAACTAGATGTGATCTGTAAAGAACGGTATTTTATATATTCCTTTATATTATACTCCGGTTCACTGTACAGTCGTAAAAATGTGTTGTCGCAAAATTGTTTATAATGTTGAAAATTAACGTGAAACCAAGTTGGAAGTTGGAAGTTCCAACAGCCTGTCATTCGGTACTGTGCAAGTATAGGTGATAAGATTTAAAAGGGCATAGCCGATTAAGATGGTCAAAACAATTGGAACCGCAAAAAGATTCCATTTCAAACAGTATTGATTTCTTGATTTTCTGGAAATGACAGACGTAGAGTTCAAAATTCTTTTCACGGAATCTTACCAATTTTCACAAGCAATTTCATATCTGGCGGAAATCGTAGACGAACACAATAATATAAATATTCATTGCCTAATCAATGTTACTTCAATATTTTTAAAACATTAAAAAAATATTGTTAAAATCACATGAATAAATAATATAAGAAATTGAAAAAATAAAGATGATGTATGGGAAAAAACATTTACCACCGACGGGATAAGAACCCCAGCGTATCCGCTCCTTAGTTCGACACGTCCGGCGATGTTACAAAACTTTACGAACATTCTGGTATATATCACACAAAATACAATTTATTCTTTCTCTTAAATCACATTTCTTAGGTCAAAGAATTACTTGTTTCAATTTAATAATGCTAAAAATTACTTAATATATAGCTGCGATAAAACCAACAAGTGTAACTTTCCTCCTAATAGCAAAAACGTCCAAAAAATTCGGTTTTTATTGTTTTTTGACGATGATGTCCCACAACAAAAAATCTAAAAAAAATTGACGACACTGCCTGTTATAGTACTTTAACAAGGAACTAAACAGTAGAATAGCATGTTTTCAAATTTTTGAGAAATCTGCATTTTTCCGATTTTTTGGAGGTTTTTCATTTTTTTTTACGACCACAGTTTGTAACAAAAAAATCTGAAAGTTTAAACTTTCATACGTGCGCGATTCTCCATCCGTTTACATTGTATGTCGTCTGTCGTCGCTGGGTCTTTGAAGCTCGGCACTCGGCAAAAGTTATTCGAGCATTTATTTGAAGCCTTCGAATAAATGATACAGATGAAAGATGAAAAAATTTCTCGTAGTTTGAATAAATCCGCTTCGAATAAAAAAAAAGTATCTTTATTCGTCGGATAAATTCTCGTCGAATAAAATTATTTATTCGATACTCGTCGAATAAGGATACCTTTTTTATTCGAACCTTCGAATAACGAATAAAGATGAAGTATCTTTTATTCGAATCGTTATTTAAATAATTTTTATCTAATAATGCCCAACTCTGGGCACACCAGAATGACTGGCATTCAAAAGGAGAGAATATCCGTCTACGATACATATAATGTTGCACGGAGAAGCGGACAGCGAAACTAGAGAAGCGTCCTCCCCGAGGAGTGGGCCACACATTGTCGGCTATATCGGTGTGAGACCAGAAGACCACTACTAATCCAATCACAAAACTTCTTTATTTTTCGTTATTTTTTTTTTTTTTAACTTTTACCAACATATTCGTGACATTTTTCTGATTAAAATGAAACCAAATATGATATAATTCCGACGATAATTGCTTGTGCAATGAACGATTGATGTTTCGGACGCGAAGAAGGACAGCGTATGGGAAAGAAAGAGCCGCGGAGAGTCGAAGCGTTCGGAAAAGATGAAAGACTGGCGTGAGCTCTGGCCTTTAAATAAAAAAATAAACTTTTTCATTATTAATTATTTTTCTATCGGACTTTCACCAACATACTCGTGGCATTTTTCTAAGGAAAACGGTACCAAATATGACAAAATTCCGATGATATTTACTTGTGTAATGAACGACGGAAGTTTCGGACGCAAAGAAGGACAGCATATGAAAAGAAAGAGACGCGGCGAGTCCTTCCCGTCTCGAGTTCGACAGCTTGGTTTTCGCCGCGGACAAATAGATGTGGTTACTAATGTATATGTATTGACAATTACTCACAGAAAGTTAAATTTAACAATACAATTAATGATTATACATAAAGTTTATTGCTGATAAAATATAAAGAATATTAAATGTAAAGAAACAATTCTATAAGGTATAAAAAATAGCAATCAATACAATTATAATTAAAACTTAAAATGACAGACACTTTTCAAAACTTTTATCTCTAGCTCTATGTTAGGGATACAGAAGCTGAAAATTTCATCGAAATCGGTTGACGGAGAAAAAAACAACGTGCATTGCAAGATATAAGAATCTGTGTATCTGTGTGTCTGTACAAATAGCAATAATACTGCCACCAAATAGCTTTATATGGATAAGATCCGTCGAAAGTTAGTTTCATTACATAACACTTTTATTTCGTTACTACCTTTACTTGAATAATTGCAGTCCAGCATTAGAAGTGGTATTATCGGTTAAATAAGTAAAAAAATAATTTTCTGTGTTTGTTACTACGGATCACAATAAGAACGATTGAATTTTGTCATTACTTGAATATTGTATTTATTCTTTTTTTTTTTTATTCTATAACTATTACAGAATATATTTTGTTGAATAATCATTATTTTATAAATATCGCAATAAGTTCCAAATTAATTAATTTCACCTATAAACTATCGATTATAAAATAATGATTACAATGGTGAATAATATGGAAAATAAGAAGGCAATAATAGTGTAATGAAATTATACAATAAAAAAATAATTATTCTCATTCTACGCATTATCCGTTTATTTATTGCCTATGTCACTGACGTTTCTTCCGTAATTCACGAGCAAATGTTCTATTTAGGTAGCGAGCGCGGCATGTTTAGCGATGTTGGTATTTGAGATCAGTGATAGTTCCACTTTCTTAGTTCCACAACCGACGAGAGTATCTCGACATTGGGGCCGTTACCGACCGATCCCAGCACCCACCTGGCACTAGGCCTGCAGCCAAGCTCGCATATGCGAGCCGAGCTCGGGTCCAGTCGAGCCGGGACTCGCTTTTCGAGTCGAGTCGAGTACTCGCATGATGCGAGCTGCTCGCAACGAAGCGAACGGCTCGAAATAAAATCAGGCGTAAAATGACATGATGCGAGTTACAGCAGGAAGATCAGCACATTGATATTATCAAGCATTTTAGTATATTGACAATGCTAAATGTTTGCGATGTTTTATTATATATTTTGATAGTGAAATGTTGATTCAGAATTTGTATAACCCTTATTGAAAATAATTATGCAATAACAACTATTTCCTAGATTTATGTAAATAACTAGATGTGATCTGTAAAGAACGGTATTTTATATATTCCTTTATATTATACTCCGGTTCACTGTACAGTCGTAAAAATGTGTTGTCGCAAAATTGTTTATAATGTTGAAAATTAACGTGAAACCAAGTTGGAAGTTGGAAGTTCCAACAGCCTGTCATTCGGTACTGTGCAAGTATAGGTGATAAGATTTAAAAGGGCATAGCCGATTAAGATGGTCAAAACAATTGGAACCGCAAAAAGATTCCATTTCAAACAGTATTGATTTCTTGATTTTCTGGAAATGACAGACGTAGAGTTCAAAATTCTTTTCACGGAATCTTACCAATTTTCACAAGCAATTTCATATCTGGCGGAAATCGTAGACGAACACAATAATATAAATATTCATTGCCTAATCAATGTTACTTCAATATTTTTAAAACATTAAAAAAATATTGTTAAAATCACATGAATAAATAATATAAGAAATTGAAAAAATAAAGATGATGTATGGGAAAAAACATTTACCACCGACGGGATAAGAACCCCAGCGTATCCGCTCCTTAGTTCGACACACGTCCGGCGATGTTACAAAACTTTACGAACATTCTGGTATATATCACACAAAATACAATTTATTCTTTCTCTAAAATCACATTTCTTAGGTCAAAGAATTACTTGTTTCAATTTAATAATGCTAAAAATTACTTAATATATAGCTGCGATAAAACCAACAAGTGTAACTTTCCTCCTAATAGCAAAAACGTCGAAAAAATTCGGTTTTTATTGTTTTTTGACGATGATGTCCCACAACAAAAAATCTAAAAAAAATTGACGACACTGCCTGTTATAGTACTTTAACAAGGAACTAAACAGTAGAATAGCATTTTTCCGATTTTTTGGAGGTTTTTCATTTTTTTTACGACCACAGTTTGTAACAAAAAAATCAGAAAGTTTAAACTTTCATACGTGCGCGATTCTCCATCCGTTTACATTGTATGTCGTCTGTCGTCGCTGGGTCTTTGAAGCTCGGCACTCGGCAAAAGTTATTCGAGCATTTATTTGAAGCCTTCGAATAAATGATACAGATGAAAGATGAAAAAATTTCTCGTAGTTTGAATAAATCAAATAATACTGCCACCAAATAGCTTTATATGGATAAGATCCGTCGAAAGTTAGTTTCATTACATAACACTTTTATTTCGTTACTACCTTTACTTGAATAATTGCAGTCCAGCATTAGAAGTGGTATTATCGGTTAAATAAGTAAAAAAAAATAATTTTCTGTGTTTGTTACTACGGATCACAATAAGAACGATTGAATTTTGTCATTACTTGAATATTGTATTTATTCTTTTTTTTTTCATTCTATAACTATTACAGAATATATTTTGTTGAATAATCATTATTTTATAAATATCGCAATAAGTTCCAAATTAATTAATTACACCTATAAACTATCGATTATAAAACAATGATTACAATGGTGAATAATATGGAAAATAAGAAGGCAATAATAGTGTAATGAAATTATACAATAAAAAATAATTATTTTCATTCTACGCATTATCCGTTTATTTATTGCCTATGTCACTGACGTTTCTTCCGTAATTCACGAGCAAATGTTCTATTTAGGTAGCGAGCGCGGCATGTTTAGCGATGTTGGTATTTGAGATCAGTGATAGTTCCACTTTCTTAGTTCCACAACCGACGAGAGTATCTCGACATTGGGGCCGTTACCGACCGATCCCAGCACCCACCTGGCACTAGGCCTGCAGCCAAGCTCGCATATGCGAGCCGAGCTCGGGTCCAGTCGAGCCGGGACTCGCTTTTCGAGTCGAGTCGAGTACTCGCACGATGCGAGCTGCTCGCAACGAAGCGAACGGCTCGAAATAAAATCAGGCGTAAAATGACATGATGCGAGTTACAGCAGGAAGATCAGCACATTGATATTATCAAGCATTTTAGTATATTGACAATGCTAAATGTTTGCGATGTTTTATTATATATTTTGATAGTGAAATGTTGATTCAGAATTTGTATAACCCTTATTGAAAATAATTATGCAATAACAACTATTTAGATTTATGTAAATAACTAGATGTGATCTGTAAAGAACGGTATTTTATATATTCCTTTATATTATACTCCGGTTCACTGTACAGTCGTAAAAATGTGTTGTCGCAAAATTGTTTATAATGTTGAAAATTAACGTGAAACCAAGTTGGAAGTTGGAAGTTCCAACAGCCTGTCATTCGGTACTGTGCAAGTATAGGTGATAAGATTTAAAAGGGCATAGCCGATTAAGATGGTCAAAACAATTGGAACCGCAAAAAGATTCCATTTCAAACAGTATTGATTTCTTGATTTTCTGGAAATGACAGACGTAGATTTCAAAATTCTTTTCACGGAATCTTACCAATTTTCACAAGCAATTTCATATCTGGCGGAAATCGTAGACGAACACAATAATATAAATATTCATTGCCTAATCAATGTTACTTCAATATTTTTAAAACATTAAAAAAATATTGTTAAAATCACATGAATAAATAATATAAGAAATTGAAAAAATAAAGATGATGTATGGGAAAAAACATTTACCACCGACGGGATAAGAACCCCAGCGTATCCGCTCCTTAGTTCGACACACGTCCGGCGATGTTACAAAACTTTACGAACATTCTGGTATATATCACACAAAATACAATTTATTCTTTCTCTTAAATCACATTTCTTAGGTCAAAGAATTACTTGTTTCAATTTAATAATGCTAAAAATTACTTAATATATAGCTGCGATAAAACCAACAAGTGTAACTTTCCTCCTAATAGCAAAAACGTCGAAAAAATTCGGTTTTTATTGTTTTTTGACGATGATGTCCCACAACAAAAAATCTAAAAAAAATTGACGACACTGCCTGTTATAGTACTTTAACAAGGAACTAAACAGTAGAATAGCATGTTTTCAAATTTTTGAGAAATCTGCATTTTTCCGATTTTTTGGAGGTTTTTCATTTTTTTTACGACCACAGTTTGTAACAAAAAAATCAGAAAGTTTAAACTTTCATACGTGCGCGATTCTCCATCCGTTTACATTGTATGTCGTCTGTCGTCGCTGGGTCTTTGAAGCTCGGCACTCGGCAAAAGTTATTCGAGCATTTATTTGAAGCCTTCGAATAAATGATACAGATGAAAGATGAAAAAATTTCTCGTAGTTTGAATAAATCAAATAATACTGCCACCAAATAGCTTTATATGGATAAGATCCGTCGAAAGTTAGTTTCATTACATAACACTTTTATTTCGTTACTACCTTTACTTGAATAATTGCAGTCCAGCATTAGAAGTGGTATTATCGGTTAAATAAGTAAAAAAATAATTTTCTGTGTTTGTTACTACGGATCACAATAAGAACGATTGAATTTTGTCATTACTTGAATATTGTATTTATTCTTTTTTTTTTTATTCTATAACTATTACAGAATATATTTTGTTGAATAATCATTATTTTATAAATATCGCAATAAGTTCCAAATTAATTAATTTCACCTATAAACTATCGATTATAAAACAATGATTACAATGGTGAATAATATGGAAAATAAGAAGGCAATAATAGTGTAATGAAATTATACAATAAAAAATAATTATTCTCATTCTACGCATTATCCGTTTATTTATTGCCTATGTCACTGACGTTTCTTCCGTAATTCACGAGCAAATGTTCTATTTAGGTAGCGAGCGCGGCATGTTTAGCGATGTTGGTATTTGAGATCAGTGATAGTTCCACTTTCTTAGTTCCACAACCGACGAGAGTATCTCGACATTGGGGCCGTTACCGACCGATCCCAGCACCCACCTGGCACTAGGCCTGCAGCCAAGCTCGCATATGCGAGCCGAGCTCGGGTCCAGTCGAGCCGGGACTCGCTTTTCGAGTCGAGTCGAGTACTCGCACGATGCGAGCTGCTCGCAACGAAGCGAACGGCTCGAAATAAAATCAGGCGTAAAATGACATGATGCGAGTTACAGCAGGAAGATCAGCACATTGATATTATCAAGCATTTTAGTATATTGACAATGCTAAATGTTTGCGATGTTTTATTATATATTTTGATAGTGAAATGTTGATTCAGAATTTGTATAACCCTTATTGAAAATAATTATGCAATAACAACTATTTCCTAGATTTATGTAAATAACTAGATGTGATCTGTAAAGAACGGTATTTTATATATTCCTTTATATTATACTCCGGTTCACTGTACAGTCGTAAAAATGTGTTGTCGCAAAATTGTTTATAATGTTGAAAATTAACGTGAAACCAAGTTGGAAGTTGGAAGTTCCAACAGCCTGTCATTCGGTACTGTGCAAGTATAGGTGATAAGATTTAAAAGGGCATAGCCGATTAAGATGGTCAAAACAATTGGAACCGCAAAAAGATTCCATTTCAAACAGTATTGATTTCTTGATTTTCTGGAAATGACAGACGTAGAGTTCAAAATTCTTTTCACGGAATCTTACCAATTTTCACAAGCAATTTCATATCTGGCGGAAATCGTAGACGAACACAATAATATAAATATTCATTGCCTAATCAATGTTACTTCAATATTTTTAAAACATTAAAAAAATATTGTTAAAATCACATGAATAAATAATATAAGAAATTGAAAAAATAAAGATGATGTATGGGAAAAAACATTTACCACCGACGGGATAAGAACCCCAGCGTATCCGCTCCTTAGTTCGACACACGTCCGGCGATGTTACAAAACTTTACGAACATTCTGGTATATATCACACAAAATACAATTTATTCTTTCTCTTAAATCACATTTCTTAGGTCAAAGAATTACTTGTTTCAATTTAATAATGCTAAAAATTACTTAATATATAGCTGCGATAAAACCAACAAGTGTAACTTTCCTCCTAATAGCAAAAACGTCGAAAAAATTCGGTTTTTATTGTTTTTTGACGATGATGTCCCACAACAAAAAATCTAAAAAAAATTGACGACACTGCCTGTTATAGTACTTTAACAAGGAACTAAACAGTAGAATAGCATGTTTTCAAATTTTTGAGAAATCTGCATTTTTCCGATTTTTTGGAGGTTTTTCATTTTTTGTTTACGACCACAGTTTGTAACAAAAAAATCTGAAAAAATTATCAAAAATCAGCCTTAGAATCCAAAATATGTCACATTTTTTTCAGAATTTTAGAAAGCATCAGAGTGCGGGAAATACGCGGAGAAGCGCGAAATCTAATTTACCCTGTAACTAACCTCATGGGCAAGATAGGGGGTTGAAATTTTACTCAGAGGGGTTTTTCCTCTAAGGGCAGTTTTGACCATAAATCGGCTAGGCCCTTTTAAAAGGATCTGATGTCTACGTTCAACACTCGTCATACTTTCTGTTTAGTTAATATTTTAATCTAAATCTTTTTTCAATTTGCAATTGTTGGCTCTTCTCCATGGATAACAGTCGATCTTTTATACGATGGTCCAAAATCATGCTAACTACCAAATAATTCGTAGTGGCAGCAAAGTTAAATCTACTTCCTAGCTCGACAATTAACGCAATTATATAACGCAATTTTTCCTGCGTTTTCATTACATGTCATCTAGTAAATTAATCTATCTAGCTTGGCAGAACAGCTGAAGTCGTTTGGTCGATTTATAAAAAAAAGTTATTCTGATTTAAAGTGTCTGCCATCAATTATGAGACTGACTGCATAATGTATAACGAGAAGCGGCCGCACGTTTCTCGCTAAGCAACCTGCGCTATCTCCATGTTTATAATTGTGCAGTGTGAAAATGGTTTACTGCCTTTTTGGTTCGTTATCTCGGCCATTTCTTCTAAAAAGTGTACTTCCGTACAATGGGACAGTAGGGCTCTCATCAGCGAGCTAAGGTTTATGACCGGCTCTCGCCTGCACTCGCCCACTTAGGTCACCCGCTCTGAGTATTTAATCTACCGGCACGCGTATGCGTTTTGCTCTTCCTCCCTCCCCATCGAGCCACTAGCTTAGTTATTCATTATCGAAAAATATAAAAGTCCAAGACAATCTATTCTCAGGTTAGTTAGCTCAGATTCTGTCAAACAGTTTTTCTCAGCTTACCAGAATTCAGTCTTTTGACCTTTGGTGCGAGTACCAGTGTGGCGGCCTGTCCAAAGAGCACGCCGACGAACCGCCAGCATACATTGTAGACGCGGCGGCGACCTCGTATAAATACACATCAATATTATACAATATTGTTTATATACCCATTCCTTTCAAAAACTATTTAACGAAGCTTAACGTTAATTTTTAACATTATAAACAATTTTGCAACAACACATTTTTACGACTGTACACTGAACCCCGGAGTATAATATAAAGGAATATATAAAATACCGTTCTTTACAGATCACACAGCTAGTTATTTACATAAATCTAGGAAATAGTTGTTATTGCATAATTATTTTCAATAAGGGTTATACAAATTCTGAATCAACATTTCACTATCAAAATATATAATAAAACATCGCAAACATTTAGCATTGTCAATATACTAAAATGCTTGATAATATCGATGTGCTGATCTTCCCGCTGTAACTCGCATCATGTCATTTTACGCCTGATTTTATTTCGAGCAGCTCGCATCGGTGCGGATAGCTCGCATCGTGCGAGTACTCGACTCGACTCGCACAATCGAGCCGAGCTAAGCTCAACCAGAGTTGGGCAAAATGTTTATCTAAATAAAAATTTCGAGTAACGAATAAAAGATAAAAAAATTTTTATTTCCTTTTGGTATGTGTTGTGGTTTGGGTGTTCAGTAAAGGATTCACCCAATATAACAATAACCATTTATTAAATAAGCAACAAAAACTCAACGACGTAACAAGGAACAAAGAAAATGAAATAACAATGAAACAAGAACTACGGATAAACGACTATACGAACAACTGACGGCGAATGACGACTTCTCACAACGACTGACTGACTTGAACTGACTGACTGACTGACCGACCCTGTCATCCGTCAGAATCCGCGCTTATATCCTCCAGGAATTTCCTTCGAACAAGAAAACTTCTGGAGTGGGGATGTCGCTTCCTGTACGTGCCCCTTGGAGAAAGTTCGTGTCCTTGCACCGAACATCCGTGTCCTGGCGAAAGTCAAGGGTTGGCGGCCAAATGTGCACGCCAAGGAAAAACCCCGAACCTGGTCGCCAAATGTGCACCCCAGGTAGGAACAGACTTCCGGCGACTAAGTGTGCGCTCGGGAAGAGCTTGGGCCTGGCGACCAAGTGCGTCCAAGGTCCCAGCCCGCAGACGACGCTCCTACCTGGGTCCGATCAACCCTTCTCCAAGGGGTCCGCCACATTACTTGAATATTGTATTTATTCTTTTTTTTTATTCTATAACTATTACAGAATATATTTTGTTGAATAATCATTATTTTATAAATATCGCAAGAAGTTCCAAATTAATTAATTACACCTATAAATTATCGATTATAAAATAATGATTACAATGGTGAACAATATGGAAAATAAGAAGGCAATAAGAGTGTAATGAAATTATACAATAAAAGATAATTATTTTCATTCTACGCATTATACGTTTATTTATTGCCTCTGTCACTGACGTTTTTTCCATAATTCACGAGCAAATGTTCTTTTAGTTCCACAACCGACGACAGTATCTCGACATTAGGGCCGTTACCGACCGCTCCCAGCACCCACCTGGCACCCACTTTGAGACTCGCAGTTTAACACGGGGGCTGGCAGTCTTTATATATATATATATATATATATATATATATATATAAAGTGGGTGCACTGATCCACCGACCAGATATATATAAAGACTGACAGCCTTACGGGAGAATGTGTCGCTCGAAAAATACGGTGTTGTCTACCGCTCTCTAGGATAGATTTTGGCTGGAGTAAGAAACAGAAGGCCAACGACGGTATCTCGTCGGTGCAGAAGACCACTAAGGAACTTCTCGTCGCTGAGAAGGTGAATCATCACGGACCCATATCGATTATCAAATGTTACATTCTCCGACAAACGTATTCAAATTAAAAAGATATTTTTTTTTAGTGTTGCTTTTTAAGATCTAAAATATTAAAAGTAAAACTAATATCAAGGACGAAAAATTCGTCAAAATATTTTACGTAAGAAATTATTAAAGCATAATTTTAGGAAAATCAATTTCTACTTCCATATGAGATACCTTAATTTGTAATTTAAAAATATTTCATGAACAAGCATTATTTCCTTACACTTTTTTTTTATAGATAACTGTTCCAAGAATCGATCTGTGGGAACAGAAATATGTTGAAAACCAGAGTAGCGTTTATTTAACGTACTATTCCGAATAGTATAGAGTTTGAGAGAGAATCACGTGGATGAATTAATATAATATAAAATAATATAATTGTAGAAGCAAAGATGGGCAAATTTTTATTGAAATAGACATTTCAAACAGCGAATAAAAGATAAAAAATGATTTGTTACGCGTCAAATAAAAATAATTATGTTATCTCTATTCCGCACGTAATGAATTTATTCGACGAATAAAGATTTTTTTATAAAGACCGACCAACAGCCTACAATGTAAGCAGATGGAGAATCCAACATTATTGGCAATTTATGCTTTTATGTTTTTAATCAGAACAATATTGTTAATACGAATGAGTTGTAGAGCTCATCCCGATCAAAATGAGTCTAAACACGACATCATTTGGACTGTCTTTAATGAGATTGTAATTTTTATCGTAACATTACGTATCAGTGAAACTTGGTCGATTACACCCGAATTTGATCTCATTTTCATCAGGAAAATCCCCTCCATTCGCTCGTCACAATTTCATGAGGATATATTGCACAATCTGAAAGTTTAAACTTTCATACGTGCGCGATTCTCCATCCGTTTACATTGTATGTCGTCTGTCGTCGCTGGGTCTTTGAAGCTCGGCACTCGGCAAAAGTTATTCGAGCATTTATTTGAAGCCTTCGAATAAATGATACAGATGAAAGATGAAAAAATTTCTCGTAGTTTGAATAAATCCGCTTCGAATAAAAAAAAGTATCTTTATTCGTCGGATAAATTCTCGTCGAATAAAATTATTTATTCGATACTCGTCGAATAAGGATACCTTTTTTATTCGAACCTTCGAATAACGAATAAAGATGAAGTATCTTTTATTCGAATCGTTATTTAAATAATTTTTATCTAATAATGCCCAACTCTGGGCACACCAAAATGACTGGCATTCAAAAGGAGAGAATATGCGTCTACGATATAATGTTGCACGGAGAAGCGGACAGCGAAACTCGAGAAACGTCATCCCCGAGGAGTGGACCACACATTGTCGGCTATATCGGTGTGAGACCAGAAGACCACTACTAATCCAATCACAAAGCTTCTTTATTTTTCGTTATTTTTTTTTTTAACTTTTACCAACATATTCGTGACATTTTTCTGATTAAAATGAAACTTAATATGATATAATTCCGATGATAATTACTTGTGTAATGAACGATTGATGTTTCGGACGCGAAGAAGGACAGCGTATGGGAAAGAAAGAGCCGCGGAGAGTCGAAGCGTTCGGAAAAGATGAAAGACTGGCGTGAGCTCAGGCCTTTAAATAAAAAAATAAACTTTTTCATTATTAATTATTTTTCTATCGGACTTTCACCAACATACTCGTGGCATTTTTCTAAGGAAAACGGTACCAAATATGACAAAATTCCGATGATATTTACTTGTGTAATGAACGACGGAAGTTTCGGACGCAAAGAAGGACAGCATATGAAAAGAAAGAGACGCGGCGAGTCCTTCCCGCCTCGAGTTCGACAGCTTGGTTTTCGCCGCGGACAAATAGATGTGGTTACTAATGTATATGTATTGACAATTACTCACAGAAAGTTAAATTTAACAATACAATTAATGATTATACATAAAGTTTATTGCTGATAAAATATAAAGAATATTAAATGTAAAGAAACAATTCTATAAGGTATAAAAAATAGCAATCAATACAATTATAATTAAAACTTAAAATGACAGACACTTTTCAAAACTTTTATCTGTACCTCTATGTTAGGGATACAGAAGCTGAAAATTTCATCGAAATCGGTTGACGGAGAAAAAAACAACGTGCATTGCAAGATATAAGAATCTGTGTATCTGTGTGTCTGTACAAATAGCAATAATACTGCCACCAAATAGCTTTATATGGATAAGATCCGTCGAAAGTTAGTTTCATTACATAACACTTTTATTTCGTTACTACCTTTACTTGAATAATTGCAGTCCAGCATTAGAAGTGGTATTATCGGTTAAATAAGTAAAAAAATAATTTTCTGTGTTTGTTACTACGGATCACAATAAGAACGATTGAATTTTGTCATTACTTGAATATTGTATTTATTCTTTTTTTTTATTCTATAACTATTACAGAATATATTTTGTTGAATAATCATTATTTTATAAATATCGCAATAAGTTCCAAATTAATTAATTTCACCTATAAACTATCGATTATAAAATAATGATTACAATGGTGCACAATATGGAAAATAAGAAGGCAATAATAGTGTAATGAAATTATACAATAAAAAATAATTATTCTCATTCTACGCATTATCCGTTTATTTATTGCCTATGTCACTGACGTTTCTTCCGTAATTCACGAGCAAATGTTCTATTTAGGTAGCGAGCGCGGCATGTTTAGCGATGTTGGTATTTGAGATCAGTGATAGTTCCACCTTCTTAGTTCCACAACCGACGAGAGTATCTCGACATTGGGGCCGTTACCGACCGATCCCAGCACCCACCTGGCACTAGGCCTGCAGCCAAGCTCGCATATGCGAGCCGAGCTCGGGTCCAGTCGAGCCGGGACTCGCTTTTCGAGTCGAGTCGAGTACTCGCACGATGCGAGCTGCTCGCAACGAAGCGAACGGCTCGAAATAAAATCAGGCGTAAAATGACATGATGCGAGTTACAGCAGGAAGATCAGCACATTGATATTATCAAGCATTTTAGTATATTGACAATGCTAAATGTTTGCGATGTTTTATTATATATTTTGATAGTGAAATGTTGATTCAGAATTTGTATAACCCTTATTGAAAATAATTATGCAATAACAACTATTTCCTAGATTTATGTAAATAACTAGATGTGATCTGTAAAGAACGGTATTTTATATATTCCTTTATATTATACTCCGGTTCACTGTACAGTCGTAAAAATGTGTTGTCGCAAAATTGTTTATAATGTTGAAAATTAACGTGAAACCAAGTTGGAAGTTGGAAGTTCCAACAGCCTGTCATTCGGTACTGTGCAAGTATAGGTGATAAGATTTAAAAGGGCATAGCCGATTAAGATGGTCAAAACAATTGGAACCGCAAAAAGATTCCATTTCAAACAGTATTGATTTCTTGATTTTCTGGAAATGACAGACGTAGAGTTCAAAATTCTTTTCACGGAATCTTACCAATTTTCACAAGCAATTTCATATCTGGCGGAAATCGTAGACGAACACAATAATATAAATATTCATTGCCTAATCAATGTTACTTCAATATTTTTAAAACATTAAAAAAATATTGTTAAAATCACATGAATAAATAATATAAGAAATTGAAAAAATAAAGATGATGTATGGGAAAAAACATTTACCACCGACGGGATAAGAACCCCAGCGTATCCGCTCCTTAGTTCGACACACGTCCGGCGATGTTACAAAACTTTACGAACATTCTGGTATATATCACACAAAATACAATTTATTCTTTCTCTTAAATCACATTTCTTAGGTCAAAGAATTACTTGTTTCAATTTAATAATGCTAAAAATTACTTAATATATAGCTGCGATAAAACCAACAAGTGTAACTTTCCTCCTAATAGCAAAAACGTCGAAAAAATTCGGTTTTTATTGTTTTTTGACGATGATGTCCCACAACAAAAAATCTAAAAAAAATTGACGACACTGCCTGTTATAGTACTTTAACAAGGAACTAAACAGTAGAATAGCATGTTTTCAAATTTTTGAGAAATCTGCATTTTTCCGATTTTTTGGAGGTTTTTCATTTTTTTTTACGACCACAGTTTGTAACAAAAAAATCTGAAAGTTTAAACTTTCATACGTGCGCGATTCTCCATCCGTTTACATTGTATGTCGTCTGTCGTCGCTGGGTCTTTGAAGCTCGGCACTCGGCAAAAGTTATTCGAGCATTTATTTGAAGCCTTCGAATAAATGATACAGATGAAAGATGAAAAAATTTCTCGTAGTTTGAATAAATCCGCTTCGAATAAAAAAAAAGTATCTTTATTCGTCGGATAAATTCTCGTCGAATAAAATTATTTATTCGATACTCGTCGAATAAGGATACCTTTTTTATTCGAACCTTCGAATAACGAATAAAGATGAAGTATCTTTTATTCGAATCGTTATTTAAATAATTTTTATCTAATAATGCCCAACTCTGGGCACACCAGAATGACTGGCATTCAAAAGGAGAGAATATCCGTCTACGATACATATAATGTTGCACGGAGAAGCGGACAGCGAAACTAGAGAAGCGTCCTCCCCGAGGAGTGGGCCACACATTGTCGGCTATATCGGTGTGAGACCAGAAGACCACTACTAATCCAATCACAAAACTTCTTTATTTTTCGTTATTTTTTTTTTTTTTAACTTTTACCAACATATTCGTGACATTTTTCTGATTAAAATGAAACCAAATATGATATAATTCCGACGATAATTGCTTGTGCAATGAACGATTGATGTTTCGGACGCGAAGAAGGACAGCGTATGGGAAAGAAAGAGCCGCGGAGAGTCGAAGCGTTCGGAAAAGATGAAAGACTGGCGTGAGCTCTGGCCTTTAAATAAAAAAATAAACTTTTTCATTATTAATTATTTTTCTATCGGACTTTCACCAACATACTCGTGGCATTTTTCTAAGGAAAACGGTACCAAATATGACAAAATTCCGATGATATTTACTTGTGTAATGAACGACGGAAGTTTCGGACGCAAAGAAGGACAGCATATGAAAAGAAAGAGACGCGGCGAGTCCTTCCCGTCTCGAGTTCGACAGCTTGGTTTTCGCCGCGGACAAATAGATGTGGTTACTAATGTATATGTATTGACAATTACTCACAGAAAGTTAAATTTAACAATACAATTAATGATTATACATAAAGTTTATTGCTGATAAAATATAAAGAATATTAAATGTAAAGAAACAATTCTATAAGGTATAAAAAATAGCAATCAATACAATTATAATTAAAACTTAAAATGACAGACACTTTTCAAAACTTTTATCTCTAGCTCTATGTTAGGGATACAGAAGCTGAAAATTTCATCGAAATCGGTTGACGGAGAAAAAAACAACGTGCATTGCAAGATATAAGAATCTGTGTATCTGTGTGTCTGTACAAATAGCAATAATACTGCCACCAAATAGCTTTATATGGATAAGATCCGTCGAAAGTTAGTTTCATTACATAACACTTTTATTTCGTTACTACCTTTACTTGAATAATTGCAGTCCAGCATTAGAAGTGGTATTATCGGTTAAATAAGTAAAAAAATAATTTTCTGTGTTTGTTACTACGGATCACAATAAGAACGATTGAATTTTGTCATTACTTGAATATTGTATTTATTCTTTTTTTTTTTTATTCTATAACTATTACAGAATATATTTTGTTGAATAATCATTATTTTATAAATATCGCAATAAGTTCCAAATTAATTAATTTCACCTATAAACTATCGATTATAAAATAATGATTACAATGGTGAATAATATGGAAAATAAGAAGGCAATAATAGTGTAATGAAATTATACAATAAAAAAATAATTATTCTCATTCTACGCATTATCCGTTTATTTATTGCCTATGTCACTGACGTTTCTTCCGTAATTCACGAGCAAATGTTCTATTTAGGTAGCGAGCGCGGCATGTTTAGCGATGTTGGTATTTGAGATCAGTGATAGTTCCACTTTCTTAGTTCCACAACCGACGAGAGTATCTCGACATTGGGGCCGTTACCGACCGATCCCAGCACCCACCTGGCACTAGGCCTGCAGCCAAGCTCGCATATGCGAGCCGAGCTCGGGTCCAGTCGAGCCGGGACTCGCTTTTCGAGTCGAGTCGAGTACTCGCATGATGCGAGCTGCTCGCAACGAAGCGAACGGCTCGAAATAAAATCAGGCGTAAAATGACATGATGCGAGTTACAGCAGGAAGATCAGCACATTGAT
Source organism: Halictus rubicundus (assembly GCF_050948215.1). Lineage (NCBI taxonomy): Eukaryota > Metazoa > Arthropoda > Insecta > Hymenoptera > Halictidae > Halictus > Halictus rubicundus. The sequence continues at coordinate 39,377 of NW_027489419.1, forward strand.
ATTATCAAGCATTTTAGTATATTGACAATGCTAAATGTTTGCGATGTTTTATTATATATTTTGATAGTGAAATGTTGATTCAGAATTTGTATAACCCTTATTGAAAATAATTATGCAATAACAACTATTTCCTAGATTTATGTAAATAACTAGATGTGATCTGTAAAGAACGGTATTTTATATATTCCTTTATATTATACTCCGGTTCACTGTACAGTCGTAAAAATGTGTTGTCGCAAAATTGTTTATAATGTTGAAAATTAACGTGAAACCAAGTTGGAAGTTGGAAGTTCCAACAGCCTGTCATTCGGTACTGTGCAAGTATAGGTGATAAGATTTAAAAGGGCATAGCCGATTAAGATGGTCAAAACAATTGGAACCGCAAAAAGATTCCATTTCAAACAGTATTGATTTCTTGATTTTCTGGAAATGACAGACGTAGAGTTCAAAATTCTTTTCACGGAATCTTACCAATTTTCACAAGCAATTTCATATCTGGCGGAAATCGTAGACGAACACAATAATATAAATATTCATTGCCTAATCAATGTTACTTCAATATTTTTAAAACATTAAAAAAATATTGTTAAAATCACATGAATAAATAATATAAGAAATTGAAAAAATAAAGATGATGTATGGGAAAAAACATTTACCACCGACGGGATAAGAACCCCAGCGTATCCGCTCCTTAGTTCGACACACGTCCGGCGATGTTACAAAACTTTACGAACATTCTGGTATATATCACACAAAATACAATTTATTCTTTCTCTAAAATCACATTTCTTAGGTCAAAGAATTACTTGTTTCAATTTAATAATGCTAAAAATTACTTAATATATAGCTGCGATAAAACCAACAAGTGTAACTTTCCTCCTAATAGCAAAAACGTCGAAAAAATTCGGTTTTTATTGTTTTTTGACGATGATGTCCCACAACAAAAAATCTAAAAAAAATTGACGACACTGCCTGTTATAGTACTTTAACAAGGAACTAAACAGTAGAATAGCATTTTTCCGATTTTTTGGAGGTTTTTCATTTTTTTTACGACCACAGTTTGTAACAAAAAAATCAGAAAGTTTAAACTTTCATACGTGCGCGATTCTCCATCCGTTTACATTGTATGTCGTCTGTCGTCGCTGGGTCTTTGAAGCTCGGCACTCGGCAAAAGTTATTCGAGCATTTATTTGAAGCCTTCGAATAAATGATACAGATGAAAGATGAAAAAATTTCTCGTAGTTTGAATAAATCAAATAATACTGCCACCAAATAGCTTTATATGGATAAGATCCGTCGAAAGTTAGTTTCATTACATAACACTTTTATTTCGTTACTACCTTTACTTGAATAATTGCAGTCCAGCATTAGAAGTGGTATTATCGGTTAAATAAGTAAAAAAAAATAATTTTCTGTGTTTGTTACTACGGATCACAATAAGAACGATTGAATTTTGTCATTACTTGAATATTGTATTTATTCTTTTTTTTTTCATTCTATAACTATTACAGAATATATTTTGTTGAATAATCATTATTTTATAAATATCGCAATAAGTTCCAAATTAATTAATTACACCTATAAACTATCGATTATAAAACAATGATTACAATGGTGAATAATATGGAAAATAAGAAGGCAATAATAGTGTAATGAAATTATACAATAAAAAATAATTATTTTCATTCTACGCATTATCCGTTTATTTATTGCCTATGTCACTGACGTTTCTTCCGTAATTCACGAGCAAATGTTCTATTTAGGTAGCGAGCGCGGCATGTTTAGCGATGTTGGTATTTGAGATCAGTGATAGTTCCACTTTCTTAGTTCCACAACCGACGAGAGTATCTCGACATTGGGGCCGTTACCGACCGATCCCAGCACCCACCTGGCACTAGGCCTGCAGCCAAGCTCGCATATGCGAGCCGAGCTCGGGTCCAGTCGAGCCGGGACTCGCTTTTCGAGTCGAGTCGAGTACTCGCACGATGCGAGCTGCTCGCAACGAAGCGAACGGCTCGAAATAAAATCAGGCGTAAAATGACATGATGCGAGTTACAGCAGGAAGATCAGCACATTGATATTATCAAGCATTTTAGTATATTGACAATGCTAAATGTTTGCGATGTTTTATTATATATTTTGATAGTGAAATGTTGATTCAGAATTTGTATAACCCTTATTGAAAATAATTATGCAATAACAACTATTTAGATTTATGTAAATAACTAGATGTGATCTGTAAAGAACGGTATTTTATATATTCCTTTATATTATACTCCGGTTCACTGTACAGTCGTAAAAATGTGTTGTCGCAAAATTGTTTATAATGTTGAAAATTAACGTGAAACCAAGTTGGAAGTTGGAAGTTCCAACAGCCTGTCATTCGGTACTGTGCAAGTATAGGTGATAAGATTTAAAAGGGCATAGCCGATTAAGATGGTCAAAACAATTGGAACCGCAAAAAGATTCCATTTCAAACAGTATTGATTTCTTGATTTTCTGGAAATGACAGACGTAGATTTCAAAATTCTTTTCACGGAATCTTACCAATTTTCACAAGCAATTTCATATCTGGCGGAAATCGTAGACGAACACAATAATATAAATATTCATTGCCTAATCAATGTTACTTCAATATTTTTAAAACATTAAAAAAATATTGTTAAAATCACATGAATAAATAATATAAGAAATTGAAAAAATAAAGATGATGTATGGGAAAAAACATTTACCACCGACGGGATAAGAACCCCAGCGTATCCGCTCCTTAGTTCGACACACGTCCGGCGATGTTACAAAACTTTACGAACATTCTGGTATATATCACACAAAATACAATTTATTCTTTCTCTTAAATCACATTTCTTAGGTCAAAGAATTACTTGTTTCAATTTAATAATGCTAAAAATTACTTAATATATAGCTGCGATAAAACCAACAAGTGTAACTTTCCTCCTAATAGCAAAAACGTCGAAAAAATTCGGTTTTTATTGTTTTTTGACGATGATGTCCCACAACAAAAAATCTAAAAAAAATTGACGACACTGCCTGTTATAGTACTTTAACAAGGAACTAAACAGTAGAATAGCATGTTTTCAAATTTTTGAGAAATCTGCATTTTTCCGATTTTTTGGAGGTTTTTCATTTTTTTTACGACCACAGTTTGTAACAAAAAAATCAGAAAGTTTAAACTTTCATACGTGCGCGATTCTCCATCCGTTTACATTGTATGTCGTCTGTCGTCGCTGGGTCTTTGAAGCTCGGCACTCGGCAAAAGTTATTCGAGCATTTATTTGAAGCCTTCGAATAAATGATACAGATGAAAGATGAAAAAATTTCTCGTAGTTTGAATAAATCAAATAATACTGCCACCAAATAGCTTTATATGGATAAGATCCGTCGAAAGTTAGTTTCATTACATAACACTTTTATTTCGTTACTACCTTTACTTGAATAATTGCAGTCCAGCATTAGAAGTGGTATTATCGGTTAAATAAGTAAAAAAATAATTTTCTGTGTTTGTTACTACGGATCACAATAAGAACGATTGAATTTTGTCATTACTTGAATATTGTATTTATTCTTTTTTTTTTTATTCTATAACTATTACAGAATATATTTTGTTGAATAATCATTATTTTATAAATATCGCAATAAGTTCCAAATTAATTAATTTCACCTATAAACTATCGATTATAAAACAATGATTACAATGGTGAATAATATGGAAAATAAGAAGGCAATAATAGTGTAATGAAATTATACAATAAAAAATAATTATTCTCATTCTACGCATTATCCGTTTATTTATTGCCTATGTCACTGACGTTTCTTCCGTAATTCACGAGCAAATGTTCTATTTAGGTAGCGAGCGCGGCATGTTTAGCGATGTTGGTATTTGAGATCAGTGATAGTTCCACTTTCTTAGTTCCACAACCGACGAGAGTATCTCGACATTGGGGCCGTTACCGACCGATCCCAGCACCCACCTGGCACTAGGCCTGCAGCCAAGCTCGCATATGCGAGCCGAGCTCGGGTCCAGTCGAGCCGGGACTCGCTTTTCGAGTCGAGTCGAGTACTCGCACGATGCGAGCTGCTCGCAACGAAGCGAACGGCTCGAAATAAAATCAGGCGTAAAATGACATGATGCGAGTTACAGCAGGAAGATCAGCACATTGATATTATCAAGCATTTTAGTATATTGACAATGCTAAATGTTTGCGATGTTTTATTATATATTTTGATAGTGAAATGTTGATTCAGAATTTGTATAACCCTTATTGAAAATAATTATGCAATAACAACTATTTCCTAGATTTATGTAAATAACTAGATGTGATCTGTAAAGAACGGTATTTTATATATTCCTTTATATTATACTCCGGTTCACTGTACAGTCGTAAAAATGTGTTGTCGCAAAATTGTTTATAATGTTGAAAATTAACGTGAAACCAAGTTGGAAGTTGGAAGTTCCAACAGCCTGTCATTCGGTACTGTGCAAGTATAGGTGATAAGATTTAAAAGGGCATAGCCGATTAAGATGGTCAAAACAATTGGAACCGCAAAAAGATTCCATTTCAAACAGTATTGATTTCTTGATTTTCTGGAAATGACAGACGTAGAGTTCAAAATTCTTTTCACGGAATCTTACCAATTTTCACAAGCAATTTCATATCTGGCGGAAATCGTAGACGAACACAATAATATAAATATTCATTGCCTAATCAATGTTACTTCAATATTTTTAAAACATTAAAAAAATATTGTTAAAATCACATGAATAAATAATATAAGAAATTGAAAAAATAAAGATGATGTATGGGAAAAAACATTTACCACCGACGGGATAAGAACCCCAGCGTATCCGCTCCTTAGTTCGACACACGTCCGGCGATGTTACAAAACTTTACGAACATTCTGGTATATATCACACAAAATACAATTTATTCTTTCTCTTAAATCACATTTCTTAGGTCAAAGAATTACTTGTTTCAATTTAATAATGCTAAAAATTACTTAATATATAGCTGCGATAAAACCAACAAGTGTAACTTTCCTCCTAATAGCAAAAACGTCGAAAAAATTCGGTTTTTATTGTTTTTTGACGATGATGTCCCACAACAAAAAATCTAAAAAAAATTGACGACACTGCCTGTTATAGTACTTTAACAAGGAACTAAACAGTAGAATAGCATGTTTTCAAATTTTTGAGAAATCTGCATTTTTCCGATTTTTTGGAGGTTTTTCATTTTTTGTTTACGACCACAGTTTGTAACAAAAAAATCTGAAAAAATTATCAAAAATCAGCCTTAGAATCCAAAATATGTCACATTTTTTTCAGAATTTTAGAAAGCATCAGAGTGCGGGAAATACGCGGAGAAGCGCGAAATCTAATTTACCCTGTAACTAACCTCATGGGCAAGATAGGGGGTTGAAATTTTACTCAGAGGGGTTTTTCCTCTAAGGGCAGTTTTGACCATAAATCGGCTAGGCCCTTTTAAAAGGATCTGATGTCTACGTTCAACACTCGTCATACTTTCTGTTTAGTTAATATTTTAATCTAAATCTTTTTTCAATTTGCAATTGTTGGCTCTTCTCCATGGATAACAGTCGATCTTTTATACGATGGTCCAAAATCATGCT
>NW_027489420.1:0-44849 GCF_050948215.1 Halictus rubicundus
TGCAAGGTAGAGACTCCTGTGCCAGCATCTTTGAAAAACAAAGGACTGTCCATCTCATAAAAAGGGGGACCAACTCCTCAAATTCAGTTATAAACAGTCAGTCGGTCAGACAATCGTGAACAATCAGTTATTCAGTCATAGTCAATAGTCCAGTAACCTCTTTTGAAGTTAAAATAGTTCATTCAGTTGTTTCGCGACAAACCGTTTCAAAGACCAGTGTCAGCAGTCGGAGTATATTGTAACCGAATTCGAACCCGTGATCACGGTAATATTAATATTATTATTATTATTATCAAACTATTTGTAAGCACTCCAGTATATGCGCTATATAAACCATATTTGTAAAATCAAATTTATAATCTCTGATTCAGAACCACACTTTGAATAAATCAATAATATTGTTGTTTTCAAAATAAGGGTACAAAGTTATTTAAACGATCCTCAATTTCCCGAACCATAGCCGGTGTATGCAGGTAGGTTTGAAACTGCGTCCTATCCTCTTAAAATCGTAATTCATACCACTTGGGACGTAACACTATCAAAGCTTGCAAAGGAGTATCTTTGTGTTATGGCAACATCTGTTCCTTCCGAAAGAGTATTCTCAAAGACTGGCGAAATAATTAGTAAAAAAAAGAAATCGATTAAAAGAAAATATAGTGAATAAAATATTGCTTTTTAATGTGTACAAAATAAATCCTTTATTCTGTCTATTTCGTATATTTTCGTTTTATCTACGTTTTTTTCTTGCCGAAATGTTCCAGTATTTCCACTCGCGGCATTTCTATACTCATGTCAGGTCGGAACTCACAGTCAAATTTAAATCATCGAGATATTTGAAGGAATCATTTGGCAATCGATACATATAGTACAGAAACAGCTTATAGTGATCATGAAAAAATTACTTCTGTGAATTTGATTGCAAAGTGGAAGAACATTGACCCCTTCGACTCGATACTTTCACAGGGTGTATTAAAGAAAGTTTGTTGTGCATTGTAGGTATTAACGAAAGAACCCTCCCCCACCCTAAAGAACAAATTCGGTCATTCAAAATAGGCAGAATTTTTCATCAAAATAGGCAGTTTTTTGCAAATATCTCGGAAAATAAAGATACCGCAGTACTGTGCGGACTAATGGCCTGTTTTTGGGCACTTCTCGTAATTTGGTTATTAATGTGTATATATATATAAGGCGCTAAAACTCAAGGAATGTAAAGAATATATTTCGCAGAAGTTATAAGGGAATAGCAATCCCTAAGACCCGTATCCTATAAATTCCAAATTCAAGAAAACAAAATCTATTCAAATTAAAACATTGATAAAGAAATAATGAGGAAATACCTGCAAAATTACTTCTTAACCGTTGAAAAGGAAACATGAGACCCTGGGGTGACCGAGGAACCAGTGCGTGAGGTAAAGAGCGAACCAGCATTGCATCCGTTGGCCAACCTCACCCATTTGAAAACACTGGAAATAAATAATAACATGTATCACTCAATGAACACATATATAGAAACAACTTATAGTGATCATGAATAAATAACTTCTGTGAATTTGATTGCAAAATGGGAGAACATCGACTCGATAATTTCATAGGGTGGATAATAAAAATCTCCTTGTACATTTTAACCAAAGAACCCTCCCGCGCCCTAAAGAACAAATTCGGTCATTCAAAATAGGCAGAAGTTTACATCAAAATGGACAGTTTTTGCAAATATCTCGGAAAATAAAGAGACCGCCGTACTGTGCGGACAAGTGGCCTGTTTTCGGGAAAACTTATCAAAATGTATACTCCAAACCTAATCGCCATAATACGTACTTACAACACACGGCACTGACACGAATGGCTGCTCTGAAGTGAATACTGGCCGACGCTCGCGAGCGAATGTTCGATGGCATTCCTTCGACCGCCTTCGGAACCGATCTTCGCTTCTTTCTCTGCAGCTTCCCGTGGACCGTCGCCGCACCGCCGCGTATACAATGTATGTTGGCGGTTCGTCGGCGTGCGCGTCGCTGCGCGATGCCCAGGCTGCCACATGTCCATTTTCATCTGTCTTTTTCGGCGGTTTATTTGACTTCGAATAATTTCCGGAGGCGCGTTCGAATGCTGTAACGAGGACAGAGCAGTCAAAGACTGGCGCGCGCGTTGCAATGTATGTGGTTGTATCGCCCAATGACAAAGCAAGGATCAAATAAAACTATAGTCTATATATAGACACTTATGAATCGTAGTTCTTTTTAGACCTCTGAAATTTTGAATCATTTCATTTTTGGTTTAATTTAGCTTTACACATGAATTTATTGACTCTGTTGTAAACATTTATTTCATAATAAAAAAAGAGAGACCGAGGTGTGTGCATGAATAATAGTGGTAAAGTATTTTTAAGTTATAACATATGTAGGCAATACCATACCACAGACGAGGTATAGGAGTAGACCAATCACCCAATGTATTATTCTGTCTCACGCTCGGGGGGCTCTAGAGCCCCCGTACTATTCCGTGTCACATCCTACCGTATCATCCAGAACTAATATTGTGGAACCGATATTCTACAATGGCGCTGTTGCTGATATAATTTTAAATCTCATGTCGAGGATTCATATGATGAATGAAACAAAAGAATGTTGTTTCCTCTTAATTCCATTACGGCTGACACGCGAGTACATCGAAGGAGACGTAATGTAATAATAATAATAACATAACGTCTCCGGCTGAGAATATTTTGGTCCCGGATCGAATCCCGCATGGAACGATTTTTTTTTCGTTAAACACTTTTTTCTTGTTCATTCTACTACATCAGTCGTCTTCCCTGTGCAATTACAACTACAACAGTGTAATAACACAATTATAAGAAATTAAATTAGTTCAATATTAGCCAAAAGTAAGAATGTAGTTTAAATTTAATTAAATAAAATACGACGTTGATATCATTAATTTCATTTGACTATTTAATAGCTACTTATTCAATGTACTTCTGATATTGCTTTTCATTCGCAGCATATATATTCTAATAAATTTAATTATTTGGGATTGATAAAAGATTGAACAACAATATTTATAATAACTAGTTTTGAACATTTTTTAAGGGTAATTAAATTTAAAAAACAAAAAGAATGATTTAAAAATACAAAATATATTTCAGTATATACCATTAAACCCGATTCTTTTTAATTTTTTCAGTTTAAATTTTACTTTGGTATTGTTCCGTCACAAGACAAAACAAATATTTCAATATAGCCAAACATCTGGGTGGCAGACTTCGGCCTACCTCCAGTTTATCATGTTTGTAATGCACTAGCATTTATGGTAGCGGCCCGGGACAAAATTTACAACACTTTACCGGGCGCAGGTTTATAACGCCTTTCCGGACCCATCGAGTGAGGGTACCCCGCGTCCACCTCGGCACAAGGTTACCCTCCCTTTGGCAATGGTAGGCGCCAACGAAGATCAATGACAATGATTGACCAATCACGAACAAATTAGAAGACAGAGATTCTTGGACCCCACCCACACCGAGATTAGCTGCAAGGAGAGAAGAGACGACAAGACCAGTCAACCAATTAGCCTCAAATAAACAAGTATTCCTCCGAGCAACCGTAGAGTCGTAGTCCACCAGAGCAGCAGCGGTCGTAGTATCCGCGTATTTCTTTTTATTTCTTCGGTTCTGTTAACGTCAGAGTCGATAGTGCAAACCGACACGGACAAGAGTGTCCCTTGCACTAGCTGCACCATTCAAAAGGTGCGCGACTAAACAGGTATCTTTTTTAGTTCAAAAGTTATAGCAAAATGTGCAACCGGGAATCGAATGCATAGCGCATTCCAGACAGAGTTGGGCACTATTTAGATAACAAATTATTTAAATAAGGATTCGAATCAAAGATATTTTATCTTTATTCGTTATTCGAAAGTTCGAATAAAAAAAGTATCTCTGTCGAATAAATAATTTTATTAGACGAGAATTTATCGGACGAATAGAGAGAATTTTTTTTATTCGAAGCGGATTTATTCGAACTTGGAATAAATTTTCATCTTTTATCTGTATCTTTTATTCAAAGGCTTCGGATAAATCTTCGAATAACTTTTGCCAGCTCGAATAAGCGGCGACGAGGTCCGACGAACGCCGATCTTCAAAGACCCAGCGACTGACAAACGGTATACAATGTAAGCAGATGGAGAATCGCGCACGAATGAAAGTTCAAACTTTTAGATTTTTCAATATACCCCCATAAAATTGCGGCGAGTGAATTGAGGGGCTTTTCCTGGTGAAAATGAGTCCAAACTCGAGTGTAATCGAACAATTTTATTGATACGTAATGTTAGGTTAAAAATTAAAATCTTGTTGAAGATAATCCAAATGATGTCGTGTTTGGACTCATTTTCATCTGGATAAGCTCTACAACTTATTCGTATTAAAAATACTATTCGCATTAACACTATTCCTACCGAAACTTCGCGTATACCTATTTCTACCGCGACCGATCAAATGACCGGTCTGTAGCACAACTTATATTTTTTAATATAGAATGAAGATAATAGCCAATTTGACAGTATAAAAATATAGTTTCTTTTATTTAGGAGTATATAATGTATATTTTATTCGTTTTCACCGCATAATATTTCGTTTACTATACCCTGTTGGGCCTGATGTTCCCCTAAACATATTATGAATAGGTGCTCTTCCAGGATTAGACCCTTCTTTTACTTCTTGCCAAACAGTTCCGTCTATAGCAGTTTCGATTACCTCTTCCTCATTCTCGCTATCGGAAGTAACTAAAAATCTCCTTCTCTTTCGTCCTCTACGTACGTTCGAAACATTCCCTTCGTCCTCATCGGTGTTCGAGTCGTTCTCAAATAGATCATAATTTTCCGTATTGTCATTTTCAATATCAAAAATTTCGAACGTCTTTACATTTTGGGAATGAATATTCAAGGGATAAAATAAAAACTAAAATATAAAAATGTAAATCAAGATGGATAAAAAAATGAACAAAAGATAAAATGTGAAACTTGCTACGAAGTATTGTTGGTTTGTTCACTTTTTTGAAAATGACACTTATAACGCGTAATACAATAGAAAATAAAAGTAGAATAATAATAGAATAAAAATACAAAATAGTAAAAGACTGCCGAATATGCTCCTTGTAACTTTCACGTTTTGAGGTCGTGGTAGGTAAGACAGACTACAAATTTTTCTCAGAAAATAAACAATAAAAAAAGAAGTAAATATTGAAAAATGTATTATACGCATATTGTAGGAAAAGTCGTGAAGTTTAAAGGCGATTCAACTACGTTGTATATAGGAAATTCTAATAGAAATTTTAAAAACGGTCATTTGACCGGTCGCGGTAGGAGTTTGGACTCATTTTCTTCAGGACAAGCCCCTCACAATTCACTCGTCACAATTTTATGAAGGTATATTGAAAAATCTAAAATTTGAACTTTCATTCGATGCGGGTTTCGATGGCGGACGAAAAGATTCTCAGCCGGAGACGTTTTACGGCCTGCACCAACCGAAACTGTTGAGAGTCAGAGTTATATATTGAAATGTAACGCAAATAAAATATTTTATACTGCAGTTTTAAGTTTCTACACTGTTTTCCTCAATATAAAAATGTTCAATATTACATAATACACCTACAAAACGATCAGGAGGCATCGAAACAATTGATTTTTTTTTTAACGACGATGCAATTTATAAAAAAATTCCGAAAAAAATAAGAAAAATTGTTTCAGTATTATCTAACTACTGAATTTTTATAAAACTGGTATCTCGGAAACTTCAATTCGAAATGTGCACTTTCTTCAAATGATTGGACAATTCAATTATCCAATTTTCTTAAACATGTTTGTATAATCTGGAAAATCTTTAAAAATTACACATTAATAATCACGATGAGACACAAATAACATAATAACATAAACGTGGTCAACTGAAAACTTCGATATAAAATCGGCAATTTTATGGTATAAGAGTAGACCAATCACCATATGCGGTTTCGTGTCTCACATGTAAACAACTGGTTTTCTTACGCCCTCTACGCTGACGAACGATAAATGTTGGAACTAGATCATAAAAAATTATCAAATGTGGTCAAATACAAATGATTGACGAGTTATGTACATATCTGATGTTATGATCAGAGTTATGACTATATGTTCAAATTATATTTTTTAATTTGATGTCATTATGTTATATATCTACAATTATCTTTATCAATACAATATTAATAAATATAGATACCATGTTTCCAAATTATAGAAATACAATTTTCATAAATCTTGAACGTAAATAACATTTCTCCATACGTATAATTATTCGCATTTCTACAATTTTTTAACACTATTAATACGCATTCATTTTGAATATCTTTTGTAACTGAACTTGAAAAAGAAATTAAATTGAAATTTACTATATATTTCCATGTATATTTCATTTAAACAACATAAATTTTAGCTTTAAAGAATCATGTAAAATATCAATTAATATTAATTGTGAAATTCGAAAGAGTTAAGAATTAATTAATCAATAATTATGTAGTTGATCGTTTTTTGCGAGATGTCAATCTATTTCACTATTCACTCAGAACGTAGTTATATTATTTTTTTGCACGTTTCTAATGAGAAAATAAACGACGAACGCAACGTACGACACGTACAAACACTACCGCATTCATCGAGCTCGATCACACTTGTTCAGTCGTGATGCCAGAATCGCGTTGTTATGCGAGACTACCAGACTTATCTATTCTCTATAGATAAGTCAGACAAATAGATGAGTCAGAACTCACGGGCTTAAGCATTTCCACAATGAAATGTGAATATAACTCGTATTTTTATAATCTTTTGTAATGATTGGCACCCAAAAAGACAAAAAAAATGTATTTAATTAAGCATAGTAAGCAAAGACATACTTGAGTGGTACCAACGTCGACTACGCATAGCGACGGCCCTGGCGAGTCGCGAAAAGGCTACAATGGCCGTCTGGCGCGAACGCGTCGCGCACACGCTGTCAATTAACATTTTCTGATCCTTCTCGTACATTAAGGGAACCAAATACTTTTCGTGAATGGTTTCTTTACCAGAAATGTCTGTAGAATGCATTCCTGTATAGTAAATTCCTGCTAGATAAAGGATTTTTCACATAAATACAAAAATAGAGCGTACAAAGTACCCGCGTCGGCACATTTTCAAACTTTAACAACCATTTACAACTATTAGGAAGTACATAAAAATATAATTGACTATATGAATATGTAGAGGAGAGTCCCCTCTATCTCTTGACTCAAATTTGAACTTTCTCGCGTGTTTAGTTTTTGCGTAACACGTCGTTTCGTATCAAAATCGGGCATTTTTACAAAAACCAAAATTTTTCGAAAACGTTGCGTGATGGAGCAATTCTACTTTCAGATTCGGTTTTAGGATGACAAAGTGTATAAGAATCACCCAACAGGTATTGCAAAAGTCGAAAAAAGTTTAATTTTGTTGGACAGTGTTATCGGGGAGGTCGTGTTCCACACTGTGGGAGGTTCCGTCAGCCAGGCGGGTCCGCTCCACCAGAGTGGGTGGTGTGTCAGTTGGCTCGCGGGGATGCCTCGCGATGCGCAGTCTGCTGGGTTGTCCTTGGTGCTAACGTGGTGTAGGCAGACGTCCGGCACGGTCGTCTGGACTTCAGACACCCGGTTGGCGACGTAGGTGCGCCATCGCGTCGGTTCGCCGTGCAGCCAGGCCAGGGTGACCGTGGAATCGGACCAGAGATGGCTCGTGTCAATCGGTACCCGCAGCTCCCTGCGTAGGTGCGCCAGTAACCGTGCCCCCAGGACCGCGGCGCACAGCTCCAATCGCGGGAGCGACACACTTTGTAGCGGGGCTGTCTTCGTCTTCGCCGCGATCAGGGTGACCCGTGTCCCCGGCGGGCCGCTGGTTCGGATGTATGCTGCTGCGGCGTAGGCCTTTTCAGAGGCATCCACGAAGACGTGCAGCTGCTGTGTTGTCGTCGGCGTCTTTTTTTTTTTTATTTTTTTATCGTGAGGAAATGTTTTATACATACCCCGACTCCCTGGGGGAAGCCGGGGTTATGTGGGATTCTCTCCGGGGGGCGGAGCCCCCGGAGACTACCCACTAAAACCTCACGCCCACCTAAGCTACACGGGAGGTGCCTGGATCACGCGAGTACTCAACAGGACACCTCCCAGCTATCATCATGCCCCGGGGGAGGGGTTAACCTCCCCCACTGCCTACGCTATAAGACCCCGGGCGGAGGGACCCGCCCGGTGTCCCCATCCCTGGAGCCTTCGGATTGGGCTTCCCGAGCCCCAGCTCGGTCCACCCACAGCTCCCGGTGTCCTCGTGTCCCGCTCGGGGCCGGTGTCCCGAAGGAACCAGCCCCGGCCGAGACAAGAAGACGCCGCCACGGGAAGGAAGGGCCGTCGGAGGCGCGATCCGGCACGCCCCGACCCTTCCTTTCCCCAAACCCCCCACGTATCCCCCTCCCCAATCGGGGAGGGACGGACCGACACCCCCCTACACCGGGAAACTAACCCGGGGGGTGTCGGCCTATCACGGGGGGAGCTATGCTCCCCCCCGGGGGCCCGGGTCAGCTCACACCCCGGGCCCCCGAGTTCACCGCCCCCAGTTTGTCGTCGGCGTCTCGGTCCCGAGCCATCGGGGAAGACGTATTTGGTTGAGGTCAGCTGCGTCAGCGGTGAGCCTCTTCCAGGTATCTGCGGCGGCGGGTGGGAGCTGCTCGTCCCAGTCGAGTCGCTCCTGCCACAGCTGCTGGAGGAATATCTTTCCTCGGATAATGAACGGTGACAGCCATCCGAGTGGGTCGAACAGTTTAGCCACCTGCGACAGGACGTAGCGCTTCGTCACGGTCGAAGGTGGAGGAGTTGGGGGACCTTGGAAGGAGAAGGTCAGGGTGTCGTTGTGTGGATGCCACTTTAGTCCCAGAGCGCTGCATCCCAGCTCTGGGTGCCACGGCAAGGTGGATGAAGTGGCGAGGTACTCGTCCGGCAGGTGGTTCGTCAGTGTGTCGCTGTTCGAGCTCCACTTCTTCAAGGTGAAGCCGCCCGCCCTACAGATTCCGATCAGTTCGGTCTGAGTTTTTACGGCTTCCTCCTCGCTGCTGTCGCCTGAGAGGATGTCATCCACGTAGGTGGCTTCCCGGAGTGTGGTGGCGCCTCTCGGGAACTGGTCTTCCTCGTCGTCCGCGAGCTGCAGTAGAGTGCGGATGGCCAGGAAGGGGGCGCATGTGAGCCCGTAGGTGACGGTGGTGAGGTGGTACACCAGGATTTTGTCTTCTGGGTTGTCCCGCCAGAGGATCCGCTGGAAATCTCGGTCGTCCGGATGTATCTGGATTTGCCGGTACATCTTTTCGACGTCGGCGAGAAAGGCGATTTTGTGGCGCCTCCACCTCAGCAGTACGTCCATCAAGTTTCGCTGCAGTTTGGGTCCGGCTGACAAGTGGTGGTTCAGCGATTGGCCGGTTGAAGACGGTCGGGATCCGTTGAACACCACCCGCAGTTTGGCGGAGGCGCCAGTGCCCTTCAGTACCCCGTGATGAGGGAGGTAGAAATGCGGTGTTCTGACGCACTCCTCGTCCCTGGGGACTTCCTGCATGTGGCCCAGTTGCCGGTATTCCCGCATGAAGTCGTGGTAAGCGGCACCGAGGGCAGGATTGTCCCGGAGGCGCCGCTCGGTCGACAGTAGGATGCGCCGGGCGACGCTGTGGCTTTCTCCTAGGCTGGGGGATGCGTCCTTGAAGCAGAGCCGTACCACGTACCGCCCGTCCGCCTGTCTGTAGTGGGTCCGACGGAAGGTCTCTTCGCGCTGCTACCTCCTCTTGCTCCCAGAATCGTCTTACGAGAGACGTTAGGTCGTCGATGGTGCAGGTGTGGGTGGATACGTCTCGGGTTGGCGATCGTCGTCTCGCCGTCGGTCCTGATAGAATCCACCCGAAGATCGTCTCCTGGGCGATTGGCGCGTATCGCCCGCCGTGGCGGATGCCCTCCAGCACAATCTGCGGGTATACGTCCGCCCCTAGCAGCAGTTCGATCGGCGTGGTCGAGGTTGTCCTGGGGTCGGCGAGCGGCAGGCCGGAGGTGTGAGGCCAGTGAGGCGTCTGGGCGGCACAGGAGGGCTGGTAGGCTGTCAGCCGAGATAGTACCAGCGCCTCCACCTTACACGACTGGCTGCAGACGGGCGCGGTCGACGTCAGGGTCAGGTTGACTCTTCCTCGCGTGGCCGCCGTGACCTTGCCTCCGGCGCCGAGGACCAGTTGGGAGCTTGACGTGCGGGGAAGTCGCATTCGTTGGACCAGGGACTCGCTGATCAGCGACACCTCCGAGCAGGGGTCGATCATAGCTCGAGCGGTGACCTTCCGATTTCCTGCAGATGCGGTGACGAGGGCGGTGGCGAGTAGAACGGAGACTGTCCCCGTGGTCAGTTCGTGCCGCTTGGTGGTGTGCAGTGTCGCGACTGACGTCGTGGTTGGTTCGTTGGCCGCCTCGTGAAGCATCGTGTGATGCATCTGGGCGCATCGCTGACATCTCTTAGCGGATGGGCAGGCCGTAGTATTGTGTGGACCGAGGCAGTTCCTGCACCAGCGGCGACTTGTCACCATCTGCAGCCGAGCAGCAGGGGTCAGCGATCGGAAGGCGCTGCAGAAACAGAGAATGTGATTCCCCTGACACAGGTTGCATCGCGACCGGGATGCTGCTTCGGTGGCGGTGTGTAGCGCCTTGACCCTCGACGGTGGTGGCGTCGCGGGCATGGGAGCGCGCGTCCCTTGACGGAACTCGAACGCCTCGAGTGTCCGGGGTTCCCGGTAACGCCTGCAATGATTTTGAACAGTCTGTGTCGATGGTTGGGTTCGTCACCACCGGGTGACGACTTCTACTACATAGCCCGCGCGGATCATCCACCATCCATCGGTTGATAACTCAAAGTACTCTTCAACGCACTCTGTGCACTCGTGCGCTGGTCGGATCGCTCCCAGTTGGAGGCCGCAGTCTCGGCATTTTGCCCATGGTCCCGCGACGTCCCGGCGGCACAAAACGTGCCAGCCACCCTGTTCGTAATACCGCCGCTCCACGTGCGTCAGACGATTGTAGCACGCCTGGCACAGTCGATGGTGGTGGTACACGTGTGAGGGTGGCTGGAGCGACACCACCACGCATTGCAGGTCCAGGAGGCTCCTGTATGCGTCGGGGTAGTCCGTGGGCACTACCCCGTCTATGGGTCCGTAATATTCCTCCAGCTCTTCCTTCTCCGGGAGGTAGCTTGGTCTTGGAATTGGCATTGTTGATGTGTATCTAAGGGATCGTATTTCGCAACGTGTGAGCTTAGGTCTTGGTTGATTAGGTCTGTCTGTCGTGGTCTGTTTTGTCTCTTATTGTCGTGTCGTGGCGTCAGTCGGGTCTTCGGTGTGCTAATATTAACTTATTTATGTGGACTGTGCGAGGGTTTCCCTTGACTAGGATTTTTATATTCTGATTGGGCAGTATTTCTATAACCTTGTGGGGCCCGGTATACTGGTCGCTGAATTTGCCCTTGACTGGTTCTTTCAGTAAGTACACGAGGTCCGTTACTTTGAAGTTTTGCGGGTTGATTTTCTGGTCGTAGTACTGTTTTGATTTTGCCTTGGCGGCGTTCTGGTTTTTAGCTGCTGACAGTTGTAGTTCCTTGATGGTCATATGTAGATCTCGAAGGTAATCCGCATAAGTAGGTTCTAGGTTTTCCTTTATTGGGTCACTGCTGGTTGGTTCGCGGGCAATTTTTCCGTAGACCAATTCGTGTGGTGAAAATTTAGTCCCTTCATGTACTGATGTGTTGTACGAGAACATGGCCAAGTCTAGCCAGTCATCCCAATTGTTGGCATGATTTACGTACTGTTTTAAGTATTCCATCAGTACATGGTGTGACCTTTCGATTGAGCCATTGCTTTGTGGGTGGTAAGCTGTGGTCTTGTAGTGTTTGATTCTAAAGTTCTTTGCCACCTGTTTCATTAAATTGGAGGCGAAGTTGGTTCCTAGGTCCGTTAGAATTGCTTTAGGGGCACCAAATCGACAGATAAGATTTTTTATGAAGGCATCCGCGATGTCTGCAGTTGTGGTTCGTTCCAAAGCCACCGCTACAGAGTATTTTGTCAGTAGGTCTTGCATGGTTAGGATATATTTGTGTCCTTTCCTCGTTTCTGGTAGGGGCCCTACGATGTCCAGGCTGACTTTATCGGAGGCTTCTCCTGGAGTGTCTGTTAACACCATCGGCTGTTTCGTCTTAATTCTTGTCAATTTTCTTAGTTGACATTCGTTACATGTGCGGATGAAATTTTGTATGTCCTTCTTCATTCCTTCCCAGTAGTGTAACTGCCGAATTCGGTGGTAGGTCTTTGTTACGCCCTTGTGTCCACCGGCGGCAGACATATGCTTTTCTCTAATTAGGTTTAGTCTGTCGCTTTCAGGTGGTGTGGTTATTTGGCCTGTGCATATGGTTATCGTTATTGTTTTATTCCGGAATGTTTCTTTCAGCTTGTTTATGATGTACTTCCAGGGTACGTCTTCAATGTTATTAGTCCTTCTTATGCTGAAGGAATTTAAATTCAGTTCTTCAACTACGTCTAATAGTGAGGCGATGCAGTTGGCGATGTTCTCGGGTTCGATAGGGCTGTGTTTGTTCTGTTTGACAGGTAGGGCTATTGTATAGAATCTGTCCCATTGTTGTAGTCTAGCTCGCTCGAAGGTTAGATCAATGAAGGTGTTCAAGAGGTTGGCTTCCTTTAATTCTTCTGCTCCTTTGTCGATAGGGTTACCGTTCATGTCGATGAATATTATTCTGTGTGTTTTGGCCATATATAGTGGTTCGTGGGTTTCTCTGATTCGCAAGGCTCTGTGTGGTTGTTGTATGTGGTGCTGTGTGGGCGGTTCCACTTGGATGTCTACCAAGTCAGGGCTGTCGGCCGAATAATTAGTTCCTTGGTTAGGTCTTGATTCTGTGTCTTGGTTGTCAGGCGGAGTTGACGAACGGTGTTCTATCTCTGTTCGTTCCTGCGGTCCACATTTCCTTTTCCTTCGTGTTATATCTGGTAGGGGTGAATCTTCCGAGGTGGTAGTTGAGATTTTCCTTTTTTGGGTGCGTACCGGTTCGTCTAGTTTTACTCGTTTGTTTATCCTGTCCAGTTCCGATTCTAATGAGTCTTCTGACGAGGTTGATAAAATTCTTCTTCTGACTGGTTTTCTGATCCAAGACTGCAGGGGTAGGCATGTGTCTGGGGGGTTCCTGGATAGCGCGTCTGCGTTAGCGTTGGCTCTACCTTCCTTATATTGGATATTATAGTCGTACTCTGACAATTTTAATTTCCATTTCCATAATCTGGAAGTTGGATCCTTGATAGAATGTAGCCACACTAAAGGTTTATGGTCTGTAACGATATTAAAGGTACGGCCGTATAGGTATGGCCGAAAGTGGGATATGCAGTAGACAATTGCTAAGCATTCCTTTTCTATGGTGGAGTACTTTTGCTCGGCTGCATTCAGCAGGCGAGAGGCGTATGCCACGGGGAGGTCTTTTCCAATTGGTCCTTGGCTAAGTACTCCTCCGATAGCGTATCCAGACGCGTCAGTGGTGAGGTTGAATGTTTTTGAGAAGTCTGGAAATTGCAGTATGGGTTTGGTCGTAAGTGCATCCCTTAGGATTTGAAATGATTTCTCCTGAGTATCTTCCCATCTAAAGGTGATATCCTTCTTTAATAAGTCTGTGAGGGGTTTTGCGGTTGCTGAGAAGTTTGGTATAAATTTTCGATAATATCCGGCCAATCCTAGGAATTGTTTGATGTGTTTCGCATTTTTGGGTTTAGGAAATTTTTTTACTGCTTCGATTTTCTTTGGGTCTGGTTTTAGCCCATCCTCGCTGATTATGTGCCCTAAGTAGGTTACCTCATGACGCAAAAATTCGCATTTGTCCGGCTGTAGTTTTAATTTTGCGGAACGTAATCGATCCATTAGTTTGTTGAATTTTATTTCGTGTTCTTGCAAGGAGCTTGAGTATATCACTATATCATCAAGATATACAAACAATTCTGATCCTTGCAGTCCTGCCAGTACGCTGTTCATCAAGCGCTGAAATGTGGCTGGGGCGTTCTTTAGGCCAAAAGGCATCCTCTTGAATTGGAAGTGTCCATAAGGGGTTGAGAATGCCGTTTTATGGGCGTCCTCGGGTGCCATTTTGATTTGGTGGAATCCAGAGGCCAGATCGAACGTGGAAAAGTATTTAGCGCTTCCAAGTTGATCTAGAATTTCCGTTATGTTGGGCAAAGTAATCGACGTTTGCTTGATTCTTTTGTAGAAAGTCGGATCCTAGGAGTCCGCTTTGGTCTATCAATATTCGGTTGCTAACAACATGGAATATTACTTGATGGCCCGCTATCCTGATTGATGCCGTCCCTAGGGTGGCCAGGACCTCAGCCGAGATTCCTCGAATATTAATCGCATTACTTGTGTCGATTTTCGTAGATACTGGGACCATTGATTCTTTTATAAGATTTATTTCTGAACCTGAGTCGATTAAAAGTGAAATTATTCCTTGAAGATCAGGAGAGGTAATCATTACAGTTGGTGTATATTTAGCAGAATCTAATCGAACAGTGATAGCCCTTCTAGGTCGATCTCTTCCTGGTCTGTTTTCGATTCCTTGATTTTTGTTGTCCTGATGTGATCCGTCTTCGGGGATTCTTCCCGTTGGGGTAGGTTGGATTCTATCGAGGCAGGTGGAGTTTTTGGTGAGGGAGCAGAACTTATTTTCATTGCCGATCGGCGCTCTGTAAAATTTGCTCCCTTGGGTGCGCCACTGGTCCCTGGGGAGTACTTCTCGTTTCCCGACTTTTGTTGGGAATAGGGCACTATCTCACCTGATTCCACCTTTGCTTTGAATTTATAGCAGTCTTTGATTACACGTCCGACCTTTTTACAGTAGTTACAAGTGACAGGTGGGTTAGCTCCTCTAGCTCGATTATCAGTTCCTGTTTGATTGTTAGGTCTCAAATGACTGTTTAAATTTCCATTGTTATTGTTACGATACGATGAAGGATCGGAGCGCCAGCGCGGACCGGTGTAGCTACTTTGTCTCGGGGAGACTTGATATCTGTTCGAAGAAAATTGATATCTCTGCTGAGGCTGAGTCGCTCCTCTGTGGAACGCTCTGACTCGTTCTTCTTCCTGCTGGATTTGTTTCATGATCTTTATTGCATTGGCGTATCCTTCTTCTAGATTTGTAAAACCTTCTAATTGCAATCTTATTTCGACTTCTGACGGTAATCCTTTTAAAAAGGCTTCTGTGACATCAGATTCTATGTTCTGTTGTAATATTTCCGAAAGTTCTCCGTGTACGCTGCGTTCTCCATCCATAATCGCAAGTCGTAGGTCTTTTACGCGACTTATATAGTCCAAAATGCTTTCATGGGGGTTTTTAAATATATTTCCTAATTCGCCCTTGTATTGGTTAACCGTTTTTTGCGGTCCGAACATAAGTTTTAATTTTGTGCCGAATTCTTCTATAGTGTTTAGATTTGAGTCTTCGATGGCTATAAACGCATGTCCTCTGAGTTTATTAGTTAATAATTTAACCAAATATGGTTCTTTGTTTGATGGAAGCGTGGCTTTAGCTCTTTCACATGCTTTTAAAAATTGAAATACAAAGGGTTTATAACCGTCGAACACGGGTACTGTCTCTAGTGCATCTTTAATTTGTATTGGGTTTTCTAGTTGTTCTGTCAGTGTATGTGTCAGTTTTTCTGGAGTTATTCGTTCAGGTTTTGTCAGTGTCGGTTGTGGTCGGTTAATTATTGAATTCAGTGCATCTTGCATATGCGCTATTTGTTGGTTTAATTCTCTGAATTTAGTGCCAAGTTCAGATATGAAATCATTACTTTCTTGAGACCTTTTTATTTGTTCTAAGGCCCTTTTTAATAATTCTGATTCAGAACCTTTGCTTTCTATTCCGCTACTACCCGGAGTTGCCATTTTGATTTAATTAAAGAGAGAGAGAGAAGGTAGTAGTTAAACTGTATTTTCCAATCCTCAATTCTGCGCTCTATCCCACCGCTGCCACCAAAAATTTCTAGTTGTTACGTCCCAGGTAGGACGGATTATGATTTTTATGAGATAGGACGCAGTTTTGAACCTACCTGCATTCACCGACTACGGTTCGGGAAATTGAAGATTGTTTAAATAACTTGTATTCTTATTTTCCAAAACAAACAAAATTATTGATTTATTCAAAATTAGGTGCTGAATCAGAAGGTTTAAACACGATTTGACAAATAGAGATTATGTGTAGTTAACGCATAAACTAGATAGCTTACAAATATTTCGTTCAATAATAATAATGTTAATTTACCGAGTTGTTGGTTTCGGAAGTGCGCTCGCAAGTTGAACTCGCCGGGTTATGTAGAAGTCGCTGGTTTTCCGAATCGCTCGTTAGTCGGAAACGCTGGGCCTTGGTTAGTTGTGTTGGAGTTTGTTGGTAAATTCAGCGTATCCTTTGGTGGAACAAATAAAATATATATATATTTGTGAATATAACAATCACACGTTACGCAATACTTAAGGTTATCAGCATATGTCACGCAGACTATATTTCGTCGACTGTTCGTTCGCGACTGCCGTCTCGCTCACAAAAGGTTTTTCGCGTTACCCTGATCGCTCGCCCTAGCGTACCAGGACGCATCTCCTTGCGTCACACGGTATGCCCGCGAGTTTGAACTCACGCGGACTACAAGTTGCAGGTATCGGGATCGCCGGGTTTCGTATTCCTTCGCCAAGTTGGGCACTACACTACTTCGTGGAACTTTTAAAAACCGAAAACTGAACTGACGTAAATTTTTAACGAGAGAACACTACTACTATTTATAACTGAATGATTATTAATAACGGTACGACGTAGCGAATTGATCTGAACAAAATTCTATAACGGACTGATCCGGTCAAAACTTTATGACGGAATGAATGAATTTTGAAGTATTGGTTCCCTTTTATAGGATGGACAGTCCATTGTTTCAATAGGATATTGATTTGATCTTTTATCTAATGCGCGTCATTCTTACCATGGGATTAGTGTGCCTTCTTGGAACTTGGTGCAACTAGACACACTTTCTGTTTATTTTTCGGGGTGACATCGATCTTTGCTGCGAATTGTTTCGCCTATCCTAATCCTATTTATTTCCTTCTCCTTGCGTGACATTATTGGGTTTCAACAATAGTTCATAATAATTCTTTGTCTCAAGTTTTATTCGTTTGATTCTTAAGCGGTCGAATCACCGGACATGACACCGTCTTACTTCCTAGAATCTTAAGGCTTATCTTAATCTTATTTATTCTTCTCTCCTCGCGTGGCATAATTTTTATTTGAAATTTTATTTGTCTTATTCATGAGCGATCGAACCACCGGACGTGACATTGCAAAACACATTGGCGGAAAGAGACTACATTTCGGTCAAAGAGGATCGTACTTCGCAAGATGTGCCGCTGCCGTGGTACAATATAATACAGGCGAAGCATTGTCTCGCTTATGCAAAGCTATGGGAAAAGAGTCGCCACAAGCTTTGAAAAATATGGAAGAACAACGCAAAAAGAAAGTCTCGGAAAATGCCGAAAAGAAGAGGACCACGAAGAGCACGAAGAAGCAGTTCCGCGCAGTCCAAGATTCGGATTATGGACCAAACGCGCAGAAAGAAGACATGGACAAATGCATGTTTGATCTGCAGACAGAAAAGCATATGGAAATGCTAAACAATTGGCAGAAGGACCGAGAAAACATCGAGCAGGATACCATTGAACAGAGCGCAAACACAAATTGGATGACGTACAGGTCGAAGCTTCTGACTGCGTCCCACTACCGCGCCGTGTGCCACCGGAAAAAAACCACGTTGTGTTCGAAGCTGGTGAAGACGTTGCTGTACCCACGCCTGCTAACTGTTCCCGCTCTACAGTATGGAAGGGAGAATGAATATGTTGCTCGTGAAGAATTAGCGAGAAAAGAAAACATACAAATTCGACGATGTGGCCTTTTCATCGATCCATCGATTCCCTATTTGGGAGCATCGCCAGACGGTGTGATAGATAACGACGGTATTGTGGAAATAAAATGCCCACAAACCGCAGAGAATTTAACGCCAGAAGAGGCAATAAGCACAGTGCCAGCTGTCAAGAAAATATTTCCAGACAGTGCAGGTACTGCATTGAATAAAACCCACGAGTACTTCTACCAAGTACAAGGGCAGCTACACGCAACTGGTAGAAAATACTGCCTGTTTTGCCTGTGAACGAAGAAAGGAATCAAGACGATTAAAGTTGAAAGAGACGACGAATTTTGGCAACGTAACATGGAGCCAAAATTGTCGCGTTTTTATATCGATTGTATGCTGCCGGAAATAGTCGACAGCAGACATACAAGAGGCATGCCCATTCGGGAACCTCAATATATTCTCGAAGCCAGAGAAAGGACAAAGTGTTAGAAGAGTATTACGCCACGTCGAGGTACACCTACTGGTGCAACGCCACTGACTCGATCAGTTGGAAAAAGAAAATTGCTGTCCGACGTCGGGTGCACACTTGCAGATAAGTGTGCAGGACCGCTGATTTATATCAACGATGGAAAAAGGATATTAGTATTGCGCCACGTCGAGATACACCTACTGGTGCAACGCCACTGACTTGATCAGTTGGAAAAAGAAAATTGCTGTCCGACGTCGGGTGCACACTTGCAGATAAGTGTGCAGAATCGCTGATGTGTATCAGCGATTGAATGTAATGAAAAATATTAAAAATATTCCGAAACAACAATGGATGGGGCATCAGCTCCCAATGTAAGTACGGGAATGAAATTTCAGATTTTATATTCTCAAGCAGTATGAATACTAACTAATTTTTGTCAAATTTTGTTTATTTTCATGTATCTCGAACCATGTGGGCTGTTTGTTCGTCGACACGATGATGGACGATACTGGCCAAGAGTTGTCCTACACCATGCAGATTCTAAAGCGCTAATAGACGGAGCATTGCCAATGTAAGTAGATCAACAAAATTTTACTTTTTATATTTCAAGGTGGATTCCAATTTTTTGAACATTATGTTTATTTTCTTTTTCTCTGGCCGACTGTCATCCCCCACTGCGCAGATTTCGAGCCGACAATGGATGGAGCAGCAGCTCACAATGTAAGCAGAGCAATGCAGTTTTACCTTTTATATTATCGAGTAAATTCCAATTTTTTTCGCATTTTGTTTATTTTGTTTTTGTGTCACTTCTAGCAACGAATCATGTGGACTGAAGGAAGAGGACTGTCCTCCAACCTTCCTCACAGCCGCAACAACAACAACAAAGAAAAGGAGCAGCCAAGCGAAGACGACCAAGCTCTATCTCTACGATGTCCACAGCGAGGAGGACGCTCCTTCGCCGCCCATCGACGCCGCCCGGCGAAAGAAAAGCATAATCCCTCCTCTCGCGCCCCAAATATGTGCCCACCCCCCCCCCAACACGCACACTTTGTAAAAAATCCGCATTTCCCATATATTTGCCATTGTATTACGTTCTGCTTATGAATAAATGCAACAGTAAAAATAAAAAAATCGTTATGGTCTCTCTCCCTTCCCCCCCCTCTCTCTCTCCTGAAACAACCCTTCACCTTTCACTGCAGCGAAGTCGTAACAGTAGGACAAGAGGACAGGTTGCCGCTCGTTCGTTCTCAATGAACGCAACAAACATCCCAATTCTACAGGCATTCTGTGCCCCTTAGCTCTTTTATGCGGTGTTATATTGGGAGGGCTAGTTTATGACACCCTCAAGTGTCTACCTGTCGAAAGGCTAAGAAGCTAGAACGCCGAAGGGTGTAACATTGTGCAAGGTCAGGTATACCGGTGAGACAATCCTGATGCAATGTCACCTTTTTTTTTTGTTTTCCATTATTTTTTCATGAAACCTCTCTCAACACATTCGCGGAATGTTTCTGATGAAAATGATACCAAACATGGTATAATGTGCATCATATTTACTATGCATTCGTACATTTGTTCGAAGCGACGATGTTTCAGATTTCAGAGCATGACTGTGTTTGGCACCGAGGCTGCATGCCAGCTCTTTCGTCTTCGGCAGGACACTGTCGGAGAAGGGCTAATTTATGACGCCCCCAAGTGTCTACCTTTCGAAGGGGCCAGAAGCTAGACCGCCGAAGAATGTAACATTATGCGGGGTCAGGTATATCGGTGAAACAATACTAATGCAATGTCCCAATTCTTTTGTTTTTCATAATATATTCATGAAACTTCTCCCAACACATTCGTGTAATTTTCCTGATAAAATTGACACCAAACATGATATAATTTGGATCATATTTACTAGGCAATCGTACATTCGTGCGAAGCAGCGATGTTTCAGACTTTAGAGAATGACTGTGTTTTGCACTGAGGTTACAGGAAAGTTCTTTCGTCTTCGGCGAGACAGTGTCGTGGGAGGGCTAATTTATGACACCCTCCAGTGTCAATGTTATGGAGCGGGCCATCGACGCAAGATACTAATTCGCAACAGGTTGCTTTCAAACCATTAGATATTGAAATCGAATTTTTTACAGAAAATATTTAGAATATATTCATTTTTATCTGGAGATAAAAACTAGAAAAAATCAATTGATAAATATAGTTTGTCCAACTATTTGTTACATTTCGCGAACAATAAAATTTAGGGATTTTTGAGGGATTCAGCATGTTAGGTTGATCTTTTTATCTAGTGCCATTACTGAAAATTCACATCCTTGTATTATCCAACCTTCCAAGATGCTAATTGGCTAAAGCGCTTTTCACTATGAAAAAGTCCCGTCTCTGCAATATTGGGAAATGGTTAGTGGCATCCTAGACCCTTGCGATCGGCGTAGGCACACGTACACGCCGACCAGGCGGTGTGTGAGTGTGCCACGGCACGGCTATTCGAACGTAGCTACGACAGCGCCATCCACGTTGTCGCGCCGCTCATGCTCCTACAGGCATCTCTGGCGGACAACATGCTGCCGAATATTGCTAACCATTTCCCAATGATGCAAAAGTAGGACTGCTGAGGATCTTTCCCGCCTAGATTGAACTTTTATCTAGCTCTTTTCACTATGGAAAAGTCCCGTCTCTGCATTATTGGGAAATATTTACAGGTATCCCGGACCCTTGCGATCGCCGTCGGCACACGTACACGCGGACCAGGCGGTGTGTGAGTGTACCGCGGCGCGGCTATTCGAACGAAGCTGCGACAGCGCCATCCACGCTGTCGTGCCGCGCATGATCCTATGGCCTCTGTTTTACCGATACAGTAACTGCTGACGATGAGAGAGATCGGGAACAGAGTACAGCGCTCGTAGCGAAAAATGCCGGAACTATATTTTGATGAAATATCCAATGTTCCCTCAATGATGCAATGTTTGTGGGATCCCGCAATTATTTGATTAATACGTAAGCATACAACGTGATTGGCGTTGCATTGAGATTCTATATGTTCCCGCTAGGCGGAAAAGGTCCTACAAACTCCATACGAGCTCTAAATCTCTCGATATTTACTATAATGTCACTCGACAACACACGAAATCAGCATGCTGTTGATATTGCAAATTACGGCAAAAAACGCAAAAGTAGGACTTCTGAGGACCTTTGCCGCCTAGATTGAACCTTTATCTAACGCTTTTGACTACAAAACAGTATTATCTTTGCATTATTAAGAAATAAGAGCGGGACTCCCGTACCCTTGCAAACTCGTGTACGGTGTGCGGAACTAGGGAGGGGATGCGCGCCGGGGCCACCGCCTTAAATTCTTGGCTTCGTAAAGATGAATTTTCCTCATCGACTCGTCTGGAATCCCGTCCACAATGTATTGTATCAGCGATTCGGATTCAATCGATCCTTGTACTGCAATTTCCTTCATTTTCAAAAAATATTCGTGCACCGATTCGTCCCGCTGCATTTTTCTGGTGCGCAACTTTTCGTGTAATTCTGCACTGTTTACCCGCGTAGCAAATTCCTCCAGTAACCGACTTTTCAATCGTGCCCACGATGAAAGTCCGTTCTCTCCTTGCACGAACAATGTCGCCAATCCTTTCTGTTAAAGGATTGGTTTGAATAGAAAGAGACGCGTGGAGATGTGTAACAGAAAAAGATTGAATGGATATATTTAGAAAAAGAATTACAGTATTCGGTCTGCTTAAACCATGTCCGCACGGTTCAGTTCCTTTGCTGAGACTGACTGCCTTGGTGTCCTAGCGTTTTGACCAGTCTAGGCTTTTTACCTGCTTGTCATAAAAACCTTGTCCTTGGGTATTTCCCAAGTCCTGCCATCCTGACCATTTGGACATAGCAAAACTTTCCTTTTTGCCAGATGGCGAGTTTTCTTAAAAAGTAAGAATTACTTTAACACCCTCCTTAAAACTCGACATCTTTACAATCAATGTTTTTCAATGTCTTGCTTATTTCTAAGACCTAGTCTATGTCGTAAATACTCAAATCTCGGTTTTGGTAGTGCCTTTGTAAAAAGGTCTGCAAGTTGTTCTTTCGTACTTACATACATTACATCAATTTCACCTGTATCATACAAGTCTCGTATAAAATGGTATTTAACATCGATGTGTTTACTTCGCTGATGAAATATTGGATTTTTGATAAGTTTCAATGCGCTCGTATTGTCTATTTTTAATACATAGTTTGCGTTTTCTATTTTACAATCGTTCAGTAATTTTTTAAGCCAGATTATTTCTTTCGCACCCAAGGCTGCACTGATATACTCAGCTTCTGTAGTTGATTGAGCTACACACTGTTGACGCTTGGTTTGCCATGTAATGGCCGCATCCGCATACTTGCATACTATACCTGACGTCGATTTTCGAGTATCTCTATCGCCCGCATAATCAGCATCACTAAATGCTTCGAGATTACCTTCTCTAGTGTACAATAAGCCCATTTTTATGGTGCCTTTAAGGTAACGCAAAATTCTTTTGACTAATTGCCAATGATGTTCGCTCGGTTTTTCTAGATTTCTCGCTGCTATATTTATGGCAAAACTAATATCGGGTCTACTAGTGGTTTGCAAAAACATCAAACTACCTACTGCTTCTCTGTAAGGAGCTTTACAACAATTATTGTTTATGATTTCGTTCCAGTTTGTCTCTATAGGTGTAGACACAGGATTTGCCTCGGTCAAATTAAATTTTTCTAATATGCTTTCGATATATTTGCTCTGATGAATAAATATCTCTCCACTATTTAGTCTGTAAATTTCGATTCCAAGGAAATGTTTCACTTCTTTTGTACTTGTAATTTTGAATTCATTATGTAAATCACTGAATAATTTGTCAATTAGAGATTCTTCCGTAGCTGCTACAAGACCATCATCTACATATACAGTTAAAAACATTAGTTTGTCGTTTTCTGTATAAATGTAGAAACACGGATCTGCTTTACTCTGTTTAAAATCTAACTCTGTAATATATTTCGTAAAACGTTCTGTCCAACATCTGGGAGATTGTTTCAGACCATATAAACTTTTTATTAATTTACATACCCGATTAGTACTGTCAGTAAAGCCTTCAGGTTGTTTCATGTAGATACTCTCTTTTAGTTTACCGTACAAAAATGCAGTTTTTATGTCGAACTGCCCAAGAGACATATTATTTCGCGCAGCAATGCTCAGCATTAATCGAATTGTATCAAAGCGTATAACAGGACTAAAAGTTTCTGTATAATCTATACCCTCCTTCTGTGAATATCCTTTTACAACAAGACGCGCTTTGTAACGTTCCGAATTATCCGAGTTAATCTTTTTAGTAAAAACCCATCTACTGTTTATAACCCTTTGCTTTTCGGGTTTCTCTACTAGTTCCCATGTTCTATTTTCTTGTAATGAATTCATTTCGTCTATCATAGCTTCTTTCCAGAAATTTTTCTTTTGAGAGTTTATGGCTTCTTTAAAATCAGTTGGTATTTTATCTGCTAAATATGTGAGTGGACACCCATAATAATCAGGTCGTCTAATTGTTCGTCTATTACGCAATTGTCTTTCATCCTCATTAATTACAGTTGGCTGTTGTACCAACTCATCTTCACTCTCTACATCCATAAATTCATCATCATCACTCTGTTCGCTAACACTCGCTTCCCTTTCAGTAACATTTATCGGCACATTCGTAACTTCTGGTGTTACTTGTTCGGGTTTAAATTTTACATCGCGACTTAAAATTACATCTCTCGCTTTTGGTACATAAACACGGTATCCTTTGCCTTCTTCTAGATATCCTACCAAATATCCCTTTTTCCCTTTCGGATCTAGCTTTCTTCTCTTCTCTTTAGGTATATGAACAAAGCACTCGGTACCAAAAATTTTAAGGTTCTTTATATCTGGCGATTTTTCGTACCATAATTCATACGGTGTTTTATGGCTTACTTTCGTCGGATCCGTCTTATTAATAACGTATACTGCGGTATTCATGGCTTCGGCCCATAAAAACAAGGGTAAATTAGTTTTTGAATATAGCATCGAACGACCGGCCTCTACTATGGTTCTATTTTCCCTTTCAGCGACACCGTTCTGTTCAGGAGTGTATGGAACATTTATTGTATTTTTAATTCCTTTATTACTCAAAAATTTCTCTATTTCTTTATTTTTAAATTCTCTACCTCCGTCGTTATGAAGTTCTTTAATGTTGCTACCAAATTGATTTTCAATTTCTGAACAAAAGGCTTTTAATTTATCGATTACTTCTGACTTGTGCCGTAAGAAGTAGATTTTCGTAAATTTTGAAAAATCATCCTTAAAAATAAGAAAATACTGTTTTTTCCCTAATGACTCTACCTCCATAGGTCCACATACATCCGCATAAACGATTTCGCGTGGTTTAGTCGCGCGCTCAAGTTTATTGTGGAAACTCGACCGATGCTGTTTCCCGTACGCACAGCCTTCGCAGAAAAAATCGTTGTATGCAACATTTAAATTTAAATTCTTTAGGAATTCTCTTACGTGTCTAACGTTTTGATGACAAAGCCTCTCATGCCATACTTGCAGCGTGTCCGATTTTGACTCTATTTTGTTTCCTAAATTACAAACTAGCGGTACTACAATGCGCATATCTAGTTTATACAGATTTCCCATATCTGACCCTTTCGCGATTATTTCCCCATTTTTACAAACATGCATTCTTTTCCTAGTTTCGAAATACTAAAATCTATTCCCTTTTTTGCAACAAATTTAACCGAGAATAAGTTTCTTCTCATTTCCGGTACGTACAAAACACCGTGCATTGTTGCTGGTAGCCATTTGCCGTTAACAAAAGTCTCTATTTCTACCTTTCCTCTTCCGCACGCATACATAAATTTTCCGTTGCCAATTTCGATCTTTACCTTTTCGTCGTATTTCTCGAGGACACTGAACCATTCTTGTCGACCTGTCATGTGCTCTGATGCTCCTGAGTCGATGATCCATATATCGTCGTTCTCCGCTGACGTTGTACTACTTCCTAGTAGGCCTAGTTTGTGTGTTGTCTCGTTATCTCCATGTAGATCTTGATTTTTAGATTTCCAATTCCCTTTGTTATTGTCCTTCCGGTTATTTTGGAAACAATTTTTGCTCGTGTGGCCTTTCCTTTTACATATGAAACATCTAAAGCAATCTTTCTTTAAATGTCCGGGTTTTCCACAGTTAAAACAGCTTGTCGATTTCTTTGGATCTCCTTTGTAGTTATTACCCCTTGTTACCAGTGCTACTGACGTATCTTGATGCTCTTCGTATTCATCCCATCTAGACTCTTCCGTTATTAGTCTAGTAGTAAGGCTGTCCAAAGTTTTCTTTTTCTCGTCCACAGAATCCCACGCACTATGGAAATGATTGAATTTTCTTGGTAGTGTCGTTAAGATTCGAGTGATTAGCATTTTTTCTCCAACGTCACCTCCAAGGGCTTTCATTTTCGCTGCTAACTGCTCCAATTTTGATAAGTTCTGAGCTACACTTTCAGATTCTTCCCACTTAAAGTTAAAGAACTGCTTCTGAACCATGCCTAAATTTTCGTCTGACTTCATGTCGTATACTGCATTCAATTTCTTCCACATTTCATACGCTGTTGTGCAACTTAGAAGTAAATCTAGTGGCTTCTTTTCTACTGCTGTGACAATCAATCTTCTTGCAGTTTTATCTGCCTTCTGGAATCGTTTGTTGTCAGCATCTGAATTTGCTGCTAGATGAATCAACGTACCGTCACACACGGCGATTACGTCGTCATCTTCCTCCAAAAGTGTACGCATAACAAAACGCCACTGGAGCCAGTTGTCTTTACCACGCAACTTCTCGATTTTCACACTTTTTGATTCCATATTTTCTATATTGTTCGTCACACTACTTTTTATTTACTTTACGTTGCACTATATCACTTATTTCACGTTTCTATCAGACACTTCGCGGATCTGGGCCCATAACCTGTTAAAGGATTGGTTTGAATAGAAAGAGACGCGTGGAGATGTGTAACAGAAAAAGATTGAATGGATATATTTAGAAAAAGAATTACAGTATTCGGTCTGCTTAAACCATGTCCGCACGGTTCAGTTCCTTTGCTGAGACTGACTGCCTTGGTGTCCTAGCGTTTTCACCAGTCTAGGCTTTTTACCTGCTTGTCATAAAAACCTTGTCCTTGGGTATTTCCCAAGTCCTGCCATCCTGACCATTTGGACATAGCAAAACTTTCCTTTTTGCCAGATGGCGAGTTTTCTTAAAAAGTAAGAATTACTTTAACACTTTCAAACATTTTCTCGCAAACAGGGTCTTCTGCAGGTCGGACCATGCAAAAAGCGTCGCATTTTCTTCAAATTCTTCCATCCACCTCTCCTCGGGATATCCATCGCTTCCGCTAAATGGTCGTATCGAGTCTTCGATATCTCGAAAATTCAACGCAAATTTCGGCGTATCACCATATCTTCTGGCAGGCGTTTCCGCTACCTCGTCCTCAAATTCCTCCTCCGATTCCTCTTCTGATTCCTCTTCTGAAAGGGCCATCGCTGCGTTAGCTTCCTTCAATAACGTTAAATCGGACAAATGCTTGGAGATCCGTTGCCCGATTCCTTCTTTTTGCCCCTCAGAGTCGATGTTCAATATACCGGTAATCCCGATCAACTCGCTCAAACTAAATGAAGCCACAACCGACGCAACCTTGTGTCCGAGTTCGGTCGCACTTTCAAACGCGAAACCAGTAAATTGCCTTAGCCGCTTCCGGTTGTTTCGGTCGCCATCTCTCCCGAAGACGAGCCTGTGCAAAACGCGAATCGACTGAGTCGCAGCTCTTCCAAGGCTTTCGTGTATATACGGAATATCTTTCAGAGATATCATGGTCACCATTCACGTTACACCACTTAACAAAACTAACACAATTGTTCAGATCGTTCTGATCCCACTTCTGAAGCTGTAGTAGTCTCTTAAGTAAACATAAGTACATAAAATGCATAAAGCGTAACGGCAACACGTGGTCGATGCCTCTAATGTTCTAACGCGACTGCTTTCTTCTCTTTTTTTCCGTTGATCGGCGCTCTTCGCCGATCATCGGAAACCTTCGACGAACGTTAGGCGTTTGTCCTGCCTCGTCCCCGACGTCATTTGAAGGTCATAGTGTACCACATCATTGAACTCGTCTTGACATCAGCTACAACACTGTGTAGTTAAAAATATGTGGTGCTATTTGAAAATCATCGATGACCTTCAAAAGACCTTGAAAACGACTACAATAGGAACATTTTTTTATATCACCATATTTGCCCCCTTTAACAGTACAACTTTTCTCTCTAACATTTTCTTCTATCTCTAATCCTAACGGAGCTATTTAGGTGGCCTGTTTGTCGTGAACCACCCGGTATATATTCTCGCTCGATTAGAATCTCAAAGTAATTATTGAAAATATTTCCGTAAAACTCTGCGGTCAATAAGATAAAATATAATAATCAATCCATCAAATTCCAATTCTAATTTTCATTCCGTAACAAATAATATCTAATCAAAAGGCAAGTTTTGAAGTTCTATATAAGAATGTATGGAGAAAAATTTCCAAGAAACGGGGTTGTACAACAAAATTTTAATAACTAATTTCTGAGACCAGATTCTATTACGAATTTATCGTCAAGCCAAATTTTGAAATAAAACTGTGTAAGTGAAATTTGAAAAGAGATCCTCTTTCGAGAATATCTCATAGGGAAAAATCAGGATTTTTAACGAGATATTCCTCAAAAATTTTCGCAACCAAAAGCAACGAAATATTCTTGAAAAGTATCCCACTTCTGACACCAAAATCTGTGTCGAAGTGGCTCAAAAAATATTCTACTATTTCCTGGGAGATCCTCTTAAGGAAGAAATCCCACTTCTGACACCAAAATCTGTGACGGCTACGCGACTTCTCGGAGGACTATACAATCCAACCCGAGAACGCGGGAACTCAAAGCTGTCCGGATTTAAAAAGAACACGGGTTCGAAAAGGAAAGTTATGGACGACACCAAGGCTTAACGACCACGCGGTAACAATAGTATATATGCCCAACGAAATAAATAACAGTAACAGTATAAAGAAAAGAATAACAATAAAAGAGAATAATAAAACCGCTTACCAAATCACAGCCACTCGTTTACAAGTATGCAACGTTAATAAAGCAACGGAAACGAGAGAACTCGACAGAACTGCTGCGAAACTTATAACTACATGATAGGAGGAAAACCGATATTATTCACTCAACCGAATAACTATAACGCGGAGACAAGAGTTAAACAAAAGAAAACTAAAACTACGAGCTCGAGGCTCGGCAAGTCAAAAGAAGGTAAACTAACTACGACTAAATAACGCAAAACTCAAGGCTTCCCGCCAGGCTACAACAACAGCCTCAACGAAACTCTGCCTACACGAGTCTTACAGTTCCAGGACACGCACCTCGCGCTTGTACATCGAAGAAGAAGGATCGTCCGACAGAATTCGGCTAGCTCGGCCCGCTGGCCGGCTCCCCTCTCTACGCGCCTAGACAATTAGACTTGGGTCTTAGTTTGACAGCCCAATCGCGCGCATTACGCATACCTCTCTCTCTTTCAATACCTTTCTCACTCGCTCCCGCATGCTTCGCCAACGGTCGTCGATCGGCGCAACTCGGGTAAACATAAAGATCCTTGAAATGCTCAGCGTACCAGAGTCGAACGTTTGGTGTGTCCAGTTAGGGTGACCCCACAATTACAAAGAATTATCGAACACACCTTCACGTTGCTACAATTGACATCCACGCAAGTGTCACGGCCCGATAAGACCAAGACAACAACCCTCGCAACACGTCACCAGGCCCAAGTTCACGACTGATTCAGCACCCGACAACTTTGAACCATTAAACAGTCCCAAACCTTTGTACCCCAAATAAGATTACCCATTAATATATAAGACCCCAAACCCGTGTACCCAGCAGTCGACGATCACCTCTGCTACGGCACGTCTCGCCGATCCAACTTTCAAAATAAAAAGCAAGTTCGAATTCCCGAAATCTTCGAGTATTCAATCGCGAAAGTGAAATACGGCGTTCCTTCGCGAAACCAGCCATTTCACCGTAACATTTTGGCGATCCTGCCAGGATACCGGTTCATCTGCTGGAAGAAAATCTTCAACGGCAACCAACCACGGCTGTTTGACCACGAAGACGGACTACGAGAGCCCTTCCGAAGCAATACATCGGTATCGACGAACCAAGGTCAGGACGACATCTTAAGTTATCGAGAATAGAATCGAACAGTTCCCCTACGTTAACCAAGAAAATGGCTAAACCAAACGGAACCGTAATGGTAAGCGAAGAGATACTCAATGGAATTCTCAATTCAATGAAAGAATTGCAATCCGCGGTTACCTCTTTAAGCAAAACTACTGCTAAAGAAAACGAAAACCGACAGAAAGAAATTATAGAATTATCCAAGTTAATGAACATCACCGCTACTATGACCGACGACAGCGCATCTCAGAACAGAGGCCAAAGAAACTCCTCAAGAAGACACGGGGAACATTCATCAGGGAGCAACTCGGAAGATGATGAACCCGAAATAACTGCAACTTCCAATGCAACAATTGGACAAACGGCGTCAAACGCCATTCGTACTATCCGAACGCTGAAAGGAAGAGACGACCTAGGAGTAGAAGACTTCATAAGTGATGTCAGGTACGCCAGATCCGTATGTCGAGACAAGCATATGCTTCTGAAACTCGTAATTGCGGAGAAAATCACGGATCAAGCAGAGCGAGCTATCCGATACTTACGTATAGACACCTACGAACAGCTCTACGAGGCCCTCAGGACATACGTCACCTCGCCCAATACCGTCAATGCCAGCAGAAATAAGCTGCAAAACACGCGACAAGGACAAATGGAGAGCGTAATGAGTTTCAATCTGAGATTCAGACAATCCCTGAACGAATTAAAATACGCTATCCAGTACAAACACAACAACCCAGCGGCAAGGAAGATTGCCATCGATGAAGAAGAAGACGCGGCCATCGCTACATACGTAACCAACCTGAAACGAGAATTAGGAGCTCTAGTCGTCCCATCGCAACCCAAGACACTAGAAAAAGCTCAAACTCTAGCTGGAGACATGGAGAATTGGCTTCGAGACTCGAGAGGACCATCGCAAAGACAGATGTTCCCGCAACATCCCAGACCGAATAACTCAGTATTGCCACCGAGAGGACCTTCCCATCCTATGAACAGACCTCAAGCTAGACCGACTTCACTTGCAACAATGCCTAGACCCATCAATCTTAAATGCTTCAAATGCGGACAAAACGGGCATATCGCACCTAACTGCACAAATTTTCGGTCAGCCCCTCACGGCAAAATCCCACCAAGAGTCAACTACACCATCGACGAGACGCCAGCGGAACAAGCGGACTTCCCCGCATTAGGAGAATATGCAGCATACCAGGGAGACTACAATATATACTCGGAGGATTCCAAGGACTCAGAAGACCAACAAGATTCCTACTGGACACCGGAGCAGGAATCAACCTCATAAAAAATAGTAGTATATTACCCGAACATCCCAGGGAGAATAAGATCCAAAATATACTAATGGGCAACGACAAACACGAATCCAAATCCAGCACGCAGTTCCAAGCACTAAAACAAGACCATATATTCCAAATAGTTCCCGACTCCTTCCCCATCCCTGAAGACGGAATCATAGGTTTACCCTTCCTACAGAAATATAAATATAAGATCACTAATGATTATCTGTTTTTAGGTGAGACACGCATACCTCTAAGATCCGACATCAAATTACAACCAGGCGAGAGTACTATCAAGGAAACTTTCATTGACCACCAAAGAACCCAGGTTTGCTTCATCAACACAGGTGAGAGAGAAATTGAATCAAACCAAATTGAATTAGATGAATCTCCCAAATTAGACAGAATGCAATTATTAATGCAGAAATTAAGAACCAAATACATTGATCTTTCATATAGAGACTCGGTAGAGAAAATAATCCTTTCATACGCTGACGCCTTTGCATTAGAAACCGATCCACTCCCATGCACCCAACTCACGTCACATAAAATAGAATTAAAAACAGAGAAACCCGTCAATATAAAATCGTATAGACCTCCAGAGTGCCATCGCGAAGAAATTAAAAGACAAGTCTCAGAATTGTTGGATAAAGACATAATTACACATTCAGATTCCCCTTATAACGCACCAGTGTGGGTAGTACCCAAAAAGGCAGATGCCTCAGGAAAGAGAAAATGGAGAATAGTAATAGATTTTAGAAAATTGAACGAACTTACAGATCAAGACGCGTATCCCATCCCCGATGTAGAATCAATCCTTTCGCACTTAGGAAACTCGAAATTTTTCTCAGCATTAGATTTATCGTCAGGCTTCCACCAAATTCCAATGGACAAAGACTCAAAAAAATATACAGCTTTTTCAACTCCCGAAGGACACTTCCATTACAATAGAATGCCATTCGGACTAAAGAACGCACCAGCTACGTTTCAAAGAATGATGGATAGAGCATTAAACGGATTGATAGGAAAACATTGCTTTGTATATTTAGATGACGTCATAATATTCGGACAAACGATTCAAGAACATAACAAAAATTTAGCGATCGTACTACATAGACTGTCTGAACTAAGACTAAAATTGCAACCAGACAAATGTGAATTCTTAAAACCGGAATTAGAATACTTAGGACACGTTATATCAAAGGACGGAGTAAAACCAAATCCCAATAAAATCAAATCAGTAAAGGAATTTAGACAACCCAAGAACCCGACAGAAATAAAGCAATTTCTAGGGCTAGCAGGTTACTATCGTAAATTTATTAGAAACTTTGCCAAGATAGCTAAACCACTGACAGACCTAACAAAAAAGGACATTCCATTCCATTGGACAGACAAACAGCAAATCTCTTTTGACACGTTGAAGCTAAAATTATGCGACGAACCGATTCTTAAATACCCAGACTTCAACAAAGAATTTACACTAACGACAGACGCATCGAACGAAGGACTAGGAGCTATATTATCCCAAGACGGACACCCATGTTGTTACGTATCCAGAACCCTAAATCCGGCAGAAAAACATTACACTACGACAGAAAAAGAATTACTAGCAATAGTATGGGGCGTTCAAAGATTAAGACAATACCTATTAGGCAGAAAATTCAAAATTAGGACAGATCATCAGGCACTTAAATGGCTACATAATGTAAAAGACACCTCATCCAGACTAATCAGATGGAGACTTAGATTAGAAGAGTATGACTATGACATAGAATATCACAAAGGAAAAGACAATACCGCCGCGGACGCACTATCACGAGTACACATAACCCTAGCAGAGATGACGGGAGACCAACTCGCAGACTTAGCAAACGAGATAATAGAAACAAATCAGGGAAACGAACATCCAGATACTACAGACAATAACGCAAACGATAGCGATACAGATACGGCAGTGAGCAACGACTTATCGGACTTAGACGACATTTTCGAATATGACGAATACCTATTGTATCAAGAGACCCCTGATAATTTCAAAGAGACACCTAACCGAAGACAATACTTTCAACTAAATACGGTACCCGACAGAGACAGAGAAGCTCTTCAAGCTTTAAAAATAATATTAGGAAAACACCAAAAGATAGGAGCCACCCGACAACACTTTAATATTAGACAAATTGAAATGATCAGGAAAATAATTAGATTCATAGCATCACGAGACCCGAGAAAACTTTATGTCTTAGCCACAGAACCAGTAATAGAGATCACGCCAGAGAGAAAATTAGAAATATTAAAAGAAAATCATAACGGTAATTCCGCTCAACACTTTGGAGAAAATAAGACGATAGCTAGAATTAAATCAAAGTATTTTTGGGAAAACTTGGAGAAGGACGTGAAAGAATTTATAAGTAAATGCGTTTATTGTCAAAAAGAAAAACTCAATCGAATTAGGCACCGAGAAGAGGCATGTATCCCGAACACTCCTGAATCCCCGAACGACAAAATTGCAATGGATATCTTTGGACCACTACCGATAACCTCTAAGGGTAACCAATTCGTTTTGTCCATCCAAGATCAACTGACCAAATACCTAATCCTTATTCCGATGAAAGATCAACGTGCAGAATCCATTATCGACAAATTAATCGAACATTTTATTTACACCTTTTCGGCACCCAAGCAAATATTGACAAACCAAGGTTCAAATTTTATCTCAAACCTGGTGCAGGGATTTGAAGAAGCATTCCAAATTAAACATATCAAAACAACTAGCTTTCATCCTCAGAGCAATGGATCCCTTGAAAGAACTCACGCTACGGTTAAAGATCTTATTAGAACTTGTATTAAAGAGAGACAGAAAGAATGGGACGAAGTATTAAAACTTATATGTTTCGGTTACAATACGGCAGTCCATGAAGGAACAGGTCATACACCCTTTGAATTAACTTTTGGTAGAAAAGCGAATTTGCCAAGCGCGATATCTGCTACGAGTACGCTCACGCAGAATGAACTCTTTAAATTATGGAGCAAGAAACATGCAGAGTATCTAGAATCCGCAAAGAAAACGATAGAAAAAAATAAAGCTAGAAATAAAAGAAATCAAGATAGGAAAATAAGGTTGCAGAGCTTATTTAATGTAAATGATAAGGTATGGATTCACAATGACCATAAGAGTAACAAGTTAGACTCGGAATGGTTAGGACCAGCGATCATATTAGAAGTTAAAACGCCGTACTATATATGTAAAAAATTAACGAATGATAGCGTGATAAAAATTCACGGAAATAGACTAAAGTTGTATAAATCTTAAAATTTCAGATGTCGCCCACAGGAATAATACTAGGCTTAAGCATAACCTTAGCAAGTAGTTTTACACTAACACCTCTAAATGATAGTAGCGTATTCATAGAAGATATACAAGAAACGTATTTATACCATAACGTAGTAAGAATAATTGCAGGAATGAAAAAAAAAAAAAAAAAACCATACGTAAAACTAGATGATACTACAGAATCATAGAAGCCACCGCACCTGTACCATAACAACAGCAGCCCTCCATCGAGTTACGACCTGAACGACACCGAATTCAACATCGCACCTGTCAGGAGAAAACGAGTTCGTTTCGGAGCAACGAAAGTCTAATGAGGGGGGAATGTCACGGCCCGATAAGACCAAGACAACAACCCTCGCAACACGTCACCAGGCCCAAGTTCACGACTGATTCAGCACCCGACAACTTTGAACCATTAAACAGTCCCAAACCTTTGTACCCCAAATAAGATTACCCATTAATATATAAGACCCCAAACCCGTGTACCCAGCAGTCGACGATCACCTCTGCTACGGCACGTCTCGCCGATCCAACTTTCAAAATAAAAAGCAAGTTCAAATTCCCGAAATCTTCGAGTATTCAATCGCGAAAGTGAAATACGGCGTTCCTTCGCGAAACCAGCCATTTCACCGTAACACGTCCACAGTCACTCTAAACAGTCATTCTAATACAGTGTCTCATTCATAACCCTACAAAATTTTTGTTGACAATGTTACGTCCGGTGGTTCGACCGCTCATGAATAAGACAAATAAAACTTCAGATAAAGAATTATTATACATTATTGTTCAAACCCAATAATGTCACGCGAGGAGAAGAAAACAAATAGGATTAAGATAGGCGTTAAAATTCTAGGAAGTTAGATAGCGCACAAAACAATTCCAATTCATCCTCCTGCGAGAGACACAGCAAGGATCGGTTACACCCTGAAAATAAACAGAAAGTGTGTCCAGTTATACTAAGTTCCAAGAAGGGACACTGACCCCATGGTAAGAGTGACGCACATTAGATAGAAAAATTAGAGGATTAAATCAACATTCTATTGAAACAATGGACTGTCCATCCTATAAAAGGGAACCAATCCTTCAAAGATCATTCATTCTGTCATAGAGTTCGGTTCAGTTCATTCCGTTACAAAGTTTTGTTACATTAAAGTATTGAAAGTTTGTCACGCAATAAAACAACAGTTCTGTTCTAAATAAACCACGGGTTTCTGGTGTAAAGTGCGGTGAAGTGTTTTTTTTTTTAAAGGTGCCCAGTAACCCTTTTTTTTTTTCCGTGGGAAAATGCTTTACGCATTCCCCGACTCCCTGGGGGGAGTCGGGGTTATGTGGGACTGCCCTTGGGGGAAATCCCCAAGGGGTACCCACTAAAAACCCACGCCCACCTAAGCTAAAGGGGAGGTGCCTGGATCACGCGAGTACTCAACAGGACACCTCCCAGCTAATACATGCCACCCCGGGGGAGGGGGTTAGCCTCCCCCACTGCCTACGCTATAAGACCCCGGGCGGAGGGACCCGCCCGGTGTCCCCATCCCTGGAGCCTTCGGATTGAGCTTCCCGAGCCCCAGCTCGGTCCACCCACAGCTCCCGGAGTCTTCATGCCCCGCTCGGGGCCGGTATCCCGAAGGAACCAGCCCCGGCCGAGGCAGGAAGACGCCGCCACCGGAAGGAAGGGCCGTCGGAGGCGCGATCCGGCACGCCCCGACCCTTCCTTTCCCCACACCCCCCACGTATCCCCCTCCCCAATCGGGGAGGGACGGACCGACACCCCCCTACATCGGGAAAATAACCCGGGGGTGTCGGCCTATCACGGGGGGAGCTATGCTCCCCCCCCCGGGGGCCCGGGTCAGCTCACACCCCGAGCCCCCAAATTCACCGCCCCCAGTTGTGGGGGCATAACAGGGCGCGGGGAAACTCCCCGCGCCAGACCCACTCCGCCCCCCACCACCGGGGGCACACGTTGGCGCGGGGGAGACCCCCGCGCCCTCCCTACCCTCTCCGCCCCCCTCCTGGGGGGCACACGTCGGCGCGGGGGTCGGCCCCGCGCCCACACCCTCCTCGCGGAGCCCGGGTCCCGTTCCCGGGCCCGCTCGGTGCCCAGTAACCCTCCTACAAGCACAACGACTCCGACTTTCCGACTTGCGAGCGAACTGAAATACCAGCGCCCTAACTTGCGAGGAATCCAGAAAAGCGGCGACTCGGTAAATTAACATTATTGTTAAATCAAACACTCTATTTGTAAAATCAAATTTAAATATTCTCTGATTCAACACCTAATATTGAATAAATTAATAATTTTGTTGTGTTTTTCGAAAATAAGAATACAAGTTATTTAAACAATCCTCAATTTCCCGAACCGTAGCCGGTGAATGCAGGTAGGTTCGAAACTGCGTCCTATCCCATAAAAATCATAATCCGTCCCACCTGGGACGTAACACTAGTGACATATTATTTTTTTATCGAACGTAGGAAAAATTTTTATTACCATCTACAGTTTTCTTTCGATATAAGACGATATGTCGGGGCGGCTTCGATCATACCATTCGAAATTTTACAGTGCATCGCCTGAAACGTTTGCTTTTATTGTCGTTATTATTTCATTTTATTTTGACGGAGGAAACGATACCGGGCGGACATGGATTTTAAGTGGTTTTCAAGAGATTGCAATGACGCGCGAATGAACGTGTTAACTGTGCGTGTCTTCCGAGCCTACTTCCGCAGAAAACACGACACTTCTATACAATCACTAAACATTAGACACAAGATTAGAAACACGATTGAAATTGTTAGAAGTAAAGCAGACATATGTGAGAAAGTGTGTCGTAAACTGTGCTCTGAACAGAGCTTTTGAAGATTCTGAATAATGTGTCAGTAGGTATATGTTACATTTGTATTTCGTAGTGTAGGATAGGTATTCTTATGTATAACAATGTTTGTAAGGTTGCCTTTCACATTTTACAACTTCAAAAAAAAAATGACCTGCTACCGGTCTAGCAACGAATGTCTTTTAAATTTTGCTTGTTTTCTTATGCCACGGCTTTGCAGGTGAGAGGATGGTCCGGGATCCGGAATAGAGGCTCGGAAAGTTGCGCATAAAGATTGAGACTTTCGGGCTAAAACATGTATTTGTTTTCCTACAGTAGCTTACAGTTGGCTGCCTAGGAGTGCTCGCCGACTGCAAGACTCCAGGATTTCAAGACATCGATGAATCTGGAAAATAGTTTTGTGGTGTCTACATAGAACCATCACAGGGCTATTTTTTAGAATTCAGCGATAGTCAAACTTCATCGAAAGTAATGGTGCTGACCCGGATGTAGGACCAACGAAGGAAACGTTATATAAACTTTGAACCTAGTGAGGTAAGTTCCTCAGAAGTCCCACTTTTT
Source organism: Halictus rubicundus (assembly GCF_050948215.1). Classification (NCBI taxonomy): domain Eukaryota; kingdom Metazoa; phylum Arthropoda; class Insecta; order Hymenoptera; family Halictidae; genus Halictus; species Halictus rubicundus. Next base: position 37,769 of record NW_027489420.1, read on the forward strand.
CTAATCGTAGTTTGCAACATTCCGCAGCATGATGACTGGCTAGGAGTGCTCGCCGACTGCAAGAGTCCAGGATTTCAGGACATCGATGAATCTGGAAAATAGTTTTGTGGTGTCTACATTGTAACCGTATCGGTTACATATCGATATACCGCACGTATCGATCGGCGATACCGACCCCACCACCATATCCCACTACGTTGTTCGCGAGTCCGGAGATAGCGAGGGATCGCGAGATATCGCGATCCTTGTCAAGTTGCGCACGCATCGATCCCCACTCGATAACGATCGAAGGAGGTCGATGCGAGCCAGCGATCCAGCACTCTACGTCTGGAAGCGGTCCGAGAAACACGCGTTTAAGAATAGTGTCTGTTCGACGAAACACGGTACCCGTTCGAGGAGTCAAACCGACTCGGCAGAGCAAGGCAAACCGTCCTTCCTGCTCTCAACGCGTACGCGCCTCAAACCGAGGAGTCACGAGCACAAACCGCGCCGTGGCACTGTCGTAACATTTTATATAAAGCTCCGTGACTCTCGGACGTGACCGCGTAGTAGTCAAACGTAATTATACAATTTCCACTCGCGTAAAGATTGATCGGGAAATGTTTAATTATCCATTACGAAGTAAGGCGTTACTAGTGTTAGTGTAGATCACTTGCAGCGAGCAAGTCGCGAGTACTAGGAGCGACGGCGAGTGGAAAGCGCCGTGTGTCCGCACGACACGAAAATTTGTAAAAATTAGAGAACTGCGTCGCGCAGAGATAGTAACGCGTCGCGAAGCGTGCGATAATCTCGTCGAACAGATACAGTAGATTCGCTTCGTCCTTCAAAATATAAATGTTATTATAGGGTACGTACAAGTATCGTTTGAAAGATACGGTACGTACTATACGGGTCGAAGCGAGACAGTCAATCATCGCATGATCGCGGTGGTTCTTCCGAAACCTCGACAGAGCGTACTCTGAGGCTACGAAACGTACCAAAGGGTAAACTCCTGGGTTCCGAGGGACTGCCGAGGTTTTCTGTGAGTCTCGTCTGGTTCGAGACTATTTCACTTCGCACGATCAGGGTTTTTCTGCCGTGACCTTAATCGAGGGTACTCCGAGGCCACGCACCGTGCCAGAGGGTACTCTTCTGGGTCCCGTGGAATTACCGAGGTTTGGTGTGGGTCTCGACCAGATTCGAGGCGATTGTACTTCGTACGATCGCGGCCACTCTGTCGTGACCTTATCAGAGCTTGCTGCGAGGCCACGTGTCGTGCCGAAGGGTAGACTCCTGGGTCCCGTCGAGCGACCGAGGTTTAGTGCGAGTCTCCCCCGAATCGGTACGAAAGAGCATCGCACGATCCCGAGTATTCTGTCGTGACCTTTGTCCGAGATCACTCCTAGGCCACGTATCGTGCCAAAGGGTGAACTTATAGGTCCCGTGGAATAATCGAGGTTTAGTGCACGTCTCTACTGAATCGAGACGATCGGGCCTTGCACGATCGTGGACACTCTGCCGTGACCAATACCCGAGAATACTCCGAGGCCATGTATCATGCCAAAGAGTAGACTCGTGCGTTCCGTGGAGTGACCAAGGTTTAGTGTGCGTCTCCACCCAGGCCACTTGTACGAACGTCGTCCAGGTGCCTGGATGGTCTGACGGGTACGACGTCGTTCGATCGCGGATTTCGGGTCAGATAGGAGCGATCGGACTTTGCACGGTCACTGACACTCTGCCGCCGCCTCGCCCGAGACTGCTTAGAGGCCACGATTACGTGCCGAAGAGCAGAATCATTGGAAGCGTGGAGTGACGGCGATTTCGTGTTGGTCTCCATCCTGATCACTCGTACGATTATCCGGCCGAGTGTAGGGACGGTCAGACGGGTCACAAACTGCTTGTCGCGGGGCGCGATCCGTGCTGAGGGATTTTCCTAAACCGATTCCGAAAACCGGACGTAGAGTCGAGCGAGCGTACCGCGAGTGTTTTTCACGCGTTCGTAATACCTTGTTTATGCGTCGCGAGCCGTCGGCACGGGAGGCCGACCCATTGTTCCACACTGTACTTTGACTCAACTGTACACAAACACACACAACGGTTCCTATGAGAATATATCACCTTTTGTTACTTTATCTGGGCTTCGAATATCTCATTTAACTCGTCCATACCTCGCCGCTTTCCAGTGCCTGGAGGCACGAATCCATTCCAGCTCGCGAACGTGCAAGCTTTGTAAGGAATTCGAGCGACCGCGACCCATGCGGGCCGCAACCATAGGCCGGCCAAGGGCACAGTTTATGATTACGGTGCGGACGTGACTTCAGGCTATTTTTGAGATTTAGCGGAACTTTATGTTTTATGATGATTTATTAGAGACTTCATATTTTAGCTAAAGGTCTCAATAGCCGTTGACGTTCCGTAAGACATCTGCGGACCAAATGCGTAATGTTAAGGGCCCTAGGTAGGCGACGAGGATTCGGGGCGAGGGTACCCTACTAAACTGGTCGGTTTCCCTCACCCTGTCGCCTCTCGGAGGGCGTACTTTAGAATTAAGGCACCCGTGATTGGCTTCCGAAATGTAACCGCCTACACTGCAAAAACAGTTAAAAGTGTAGAGCGGAGAAGAAGCCAACGTTGTCGTTGCGCGCACGAGGGTAACCCCTAGTTCTTGTATTTTTCTGGAATAAACGAGTTTATGAAATCACATTATAAGATCCTCGACATCCTTACAGCTTCGAGAAATTAGGGTAGTAACCGGCCCTGCGAGACGGTAAGGGATAGTCTCGAGACGCGAAGTAGAGATACGGGTAACAGCGTATGCGAATAGAAAGGATAGGAAGGAAAGAACGGTTACAATAGTTGAAGCCATTTGCAATAACCATATGATTTGTGGACCCCTAAGTATTCAATTATAGGCGGAATAATTACATAAATGTCGCACTGAAAACTGATGAATTCCCAGGAGCGAAAAAATGGTTATTTACCATGCGTATATCTCCGTAGAAAAATTTTTTTTTCAAAAATCTGACTTTGGCACATCATGCACGCACTATTAGGCTATAAAAAAATTATTTCTTTTTTTATAAAAATCGAAAATTTATAAAATGGATTTTTTGCCGCCTTGGCACTGTGGCGACCATGGTGCGTGGGAACGTGGAATTTTCGGACGCGGAAATTCCATCCTTCTCAAGTGCGTACCATGGGAGGTCGGGTTGAGGGCTTGGTCATTTAAGTGACGATTGCCAGAACCTCGGCTCGACCGTTACAGTACCCTTAAGAGTGAAGTCCCCGGATGCAATGTGTGGGGGAGGAAACTTTCTCCATGCCCTTGTGGGGGTGGAGAACCTCTCCCAATTTTAACGGTTTTTCGGGGACATTATTTAACGCGCCTCAGAAACGAGAAAGGCAGAAAGCTTTGGACTCTCGCGGAGAACGATAGCTCCAGAGAGTTTTAGTCTGAGTCACCCGCGACGGTTTTGTTATACGCGACGTAGAGTTTCCGTATATTTTGGTCTTCGCATTTTTCTCATGGACTCAAGTTTTCTCGTTGTGTTTTATAGTCTTTATTATTTGTTAATTGTTAACCAGTTCTCGTGAATAAACTATATTTTTTGTTACCCGTGAAACCATCGCGTCACATATCATTTCATTTACCCCACGTCACCTAAAGCACCATTGTGCGACGCACAATGGGCAATTTGGGCGAAATCGGATTCAAAATCAAAGAACTTTCGATAGGAATGAGGTAGAGCGATGAAATTTTTTTTAAATTGAAGCTGAAACTTTGTAGAATATGTGAATCGCGTATTAAAAACGATGATCGTCTCGTATATCGGCTGAAACCCACACGATCTCCTTCTTGTAGATATCGCGGGAAACAAAAGCCGTCCCGATGGAAAGAGTGCACCTCCTTTTGGAGCGGTTCACAGTGTGTTTGGGGACAATCGCCGAAGTCCCGGAGGAAGAAAATGGAGAAATAGCCCACCGGACAGGTAGGAACAACTTTACTGATTGTATATCTATTGAATTCGTTTAAAAAGATACTACAGCGGTTAGGTGCTGCAGTGAAGTTTGCTGAATAACATTTATTGAAGTGGTACAATTATTACTCTCTACCGACATACGCTCACCCACGCGTTCTCTCTCTCTCTCTCTCTCTCTCTCTCTCTCTCTCTCTCTCTCTCTCTCTCTTCTCTCTCTAGCCGCTCGCGTTCGGCAGTTTTTGCATCCCCACACATATGTTCATATAACATTTTTTTCTTACTTTTGCGTGTAGAACACGCTGGCAAAGTTTGGCCGGAAAAAACTAGGACACCCTGTAGGTGATAAGATTTAAAATTTAAATTTTAAAAGGATCTGAGGTCTACGTTCAACACTCGTCATAGTTTCTGTTTAGTTAATATTTTAACGTTTGTAAAAAGTTTACCGATTTTCATCTTGAAATCTTTTTTCAATTTGCAAATGTTGAAGTAGGTATGTAAATTCGGTGCATAACTGACACAAAAAACAATATTATTTTATACTTAATTAAGCATTAAAAGTTTCGTAATTAAACATTATATTAAAATTAATATAAACGATTAAAAGTGCCATTAAGAGCGATTAATTGCCATTTTTCACGATTTTCGACTAAAAATCGCACTTTTAATCGTTTATAACTCGTAAACGAAATAACCAATATCCATGAAATTTTCAGCATGAATATAATTTATACGATTCAATAGAACACATTTTTTAAAGTTTCAATACAGGCTTAGATAAAAAAGCTGATAAAACCAACTTTTACTATTTCTTTTGCGATTCCGACCAATTCAAATTTTTTTCAAAAATTTTTGACACCTCGTCTAATAAACTAATCCTTCTAACTTCTCAAAAACATTCAAGTCATTTGATCCAATTTTTAAAAAGTTATGCTGTTTCAAATAGTGTGTAATTAGTTTTGCTCTTTACTGTACATTAAATCAAGAGTTAGCCGACTATTTAGGTAAATGAAGATTATTAATGAAAAGTGACACATATTTAATTACAATATAATAAATAATTTAATGAAACCAAATAAAACTATATCTGAAAAATCAATAACATAAAAACAAATAAACTGTAACCGTTTTATTCTCCTTCTTGGTGTTACTGCCGTGTCTTTCTACGCGATCGTCCCGACGCGTCCCAGCGATCTTGCCCGCTGTATCGAGGTCCGTCGCAACACCCGTACACGCTGCCGTTCTCTCGGGACGCGCACACGAATGCCGACTCGTGCGAGGTTACGATCGCTCAGCCAACCCTGAGAAGATCATTCGCGATCACTTTGCAGCGGGTCAGAATGATCTCCGGTGATGGAGGAGCGACCTTGACCGCATCCAAACCTTGTCGTCGCGGCTCCGCCGGACGACTGGGGTCGTCGTAACACCCGTACACCAAGCCGAGGTTTCGGGGAGTATGCACGGATGACGACTCGTAGAAGACCTTAACTCACCCGGCCAACCCTGAGGACTGCCCCGTCGTCATTATTCAGTGGGTTCGGGTGCACTCCGGTGTTGGTGGAATGAACTAGGCAATACGGAACCCGTCCCCGACCGGCCGCGCCTCCATGCGACGTCGTGGACGCACGCAGACCACGCGCACGCTGTCGCCTCCACACGAAGAAGGCGCGTGAGAGAAAACGTATCAATGTCGAGTTTCCGATAGAGAAATAGGGACGGTTACAACCCTAGTAAGATAAGGTTCGTGCCTCCAGGCACTGGAAGACGGAGAGGTTCAAACTAACTTTGAATCATTCGGAGACGATGTTGGAGGTAGAAATAAGATATATTCTGGTTTTCTTTATATGTACAGTAACCGCAATACGACGGTTGCTAGATCAATGCTGTTCGCAATTCGCGCCTAATCGATCGCGACTTCGTAGAATCGTGCCATCGCGTAGGCAGTTACCCGAGCCCTGTCCTGGCTCCACGTCTGGATCCCTTTCTTATACTTTAATCGTACGTTACTCACGTCACGCTGTCCCGGAGGTTACGCGTTCTCGTCGTGATTCTCCCGAACGAACGTGTCGTCGTAGCATACGAGCACTCGCTGCTCACGCAGGAAAAGTGCCCGAATGACGACACGTACGAGGCGTCGGTCAGACAGCCGACCCTGAGGATCGCCTCCGTCCTCACTAGTCAGTGGATTCGGAGGCGTTCCGGTATCGGTGGAAAGACTTTAACCGTACTACTCTGAACACCGCGTCGCGTATACCCGTATGGACGTGAGTCGTCGTAGCATACGAGCACTCGCTGCTCACGCAGGAAAAGTGCCCGAATGACGACACGTACGAGGCGTCGGTCAGACAGCCGGCCCTGAGGATCGCCTCCGTCGTCACTAGTCAGTGGATTCGGAGGCGTTCCGGTGTCGGTGGAATGACGTTAACCGCACCGACTCGGTACGAAATATACCGCGAAGCTCCGCACGGAGATATACCGAAACGAGCAAGAAAATTAACTTCCCGTTGTAGAGAATACGACTCGAGACCGATACAGTTTCCTTCGTCTCGTTGTAGTTATTATTTGATTAATCGCTACGGCCGTTGATTGCCGCCTGTAGGACTTTATGGACCCGTGTCGTGCGGTTTGTACGACACTTCCTCGGTTTGAGGTTATCACGAGATGAAGGAACGCAGTCGGTTTGACTGTATCGCTCCCGAGTCGGTTTGACTCGCTCGCTGCGTACCGGACAGCCCGAAATTCCCGAACCCGAACAAGCTCGCGCCCAGACGTAGAGTGGCCTAATTCTGTCGCGCATCGACCTCATTCGATCCGTATCGCGTGGGGATCGATGCGCGCGCACGCTAATTAGTGGGGGATCCTGCGATCCTTCATTAAGAGAAGGATGACAGGACGACCAGGGACGTCGTGGTGGGGGTCCGCGTTGCTCATGCGACACGCCGCCCGATCGATACATATCGATATGTAATCGATACGGTTACAAAACATAAAATAAAAACATAAAAGACCCGATGAAACTTAAACTATCTCCCCTCCCCCCTCCTTTCACACACACATTTACACCTATGACCCCCCTTCCCTAAACAATGGGCCCCTCTTCCGGTCGCTCCCCGTTCACCCCTGTC
>NW_027489421.1:0-44828 GCF_050948215.1 Halictus rubicundus
GATAGAGGATAGGATAGGATAGAGGATAGGATAGGATAGAGGATAGGATAGGATAGGATAGAGGATTGGATAGGATAGAGGATAGGATAGGATAGAGGATAGGATAGGATAGAGGATAGGATAGGATAGAGGATAGTATAGGATAGAGGATAGGATAGGATAGAGGATAGGATAGGATAGGATAGAGGATAGGATAGGTAATTGGATAGGATAGAGTATAGGATAAGGTAGAGGATAGGATAGGATAGAGGATATAATAGGATAGGGTGATAGTATAGGATAGATGATAGGATAGGATAGAGGATAGGATAGGATAAAGGATAGGATAAGGTAGAGGATAGGATAGGATAGACGATATAATAGGATAGGGGATAGTATAGGATAGAGGATAGGGTAAAGGATAGGATAGAATAGAGGATAGGATAGGATAAAGGATAGGATAGGATAGAGGATAGGATAGGATAGAGGATAGGATAGGATAGAGGATAGGATAGGATGAGAGGATAGGATAGGACAGACGATAGGATAGGTAATTGGATAGGATAGAGGATAGGATAAGGTAGAGGATAGTATAGGATAGAGGATAGGATAGGATAGAGGATAGGATAGGATAAAGGATAGGATAGGATAGAGGATAGGATAGGATAGAGGATAGGATAGGATAGAGATAGGATAGGATAGAGGATAGAATGGGATAGAGGATAGGATAGAGGATAGGATAGAGGATAGGATAGGGTAGAGGATAGGATAGGATAAAGGATAGGATAGGATAGAGGATAGGATAGGATAGGATAGAGGATAGGATAGAGGATAGGATAGGATAGAAGATAGGATAGGATAGAGGATAGGATAGGATAGAGGATAGGATAGGATAGAGGATAGGATAGGATAGAGGATAGGATAGGATAGAGGATAGGATAGGATAGGATAGAGGATAGGATAGGATAGGATAGAGGATAGGATAGGAGAGAGGATAGGATAGGATAGAGGATAGGATAGGATAGAGGATATAATAGGATTGAGGAAAGGATAGGATAGAGGATAGGATAGGATAGAGGATAGGATAGGAAAGAGGATATCATAGGATAGAGGATAGGATAGGATAGAGGATAGGATAGGATAGAGGATAGGATAGGATAGAGGATAGGATAGGATAGAGGATAGGATGGGACAGAGGATAGGATAGGATAGAGGATAGGATAGAGGATAGGATAGAGGATAGGATAGGATAGAGGATAGGATAGGATAGAGCATAGGATAGGATAGAGGATAGGATAGAGGATAGGATAGGATAGAGGATAGGATAGAGGATAGGATAGGATAGAGGATAGGATAGAGGATAGGATAGAGGCTGGATAGAGGATAGGATAGAGGATAGGATACGATAGAGGATAGGATAGGATAGAGGATAGGATAGGATAGAGGATAGGATAGGATAGAGGGACAGGATAGGATAGAGGATAGGATAGGATAGAGGATAGTATAGGATAGAGGATAGGATAGGATAGAGGATAGGATAGGATAGGATAGAGGATAGGATAGGTAATTGGATAGGATAGAGTATAGGATAAGGTAGAGGATAGGATAGGATAGAGGATATAATAGGATAGGTGATAGTATAGGGATAGATGATAGGATAGGATAGAGGATAGGATAGGATAAAGGATAGGATAGAATAGAGGATAGGATAGGATAAAAGATAGGATAGGATACAGGATAGGATAGAGGATAGGATAGAGTATTGGATAGGATAGGATAGAGGATAGGATAGGATAGAGGATAGGATAGGATAGAGGATAGGATAGGATAGAGGATAGGATATGGTAGAGGATAGGATAGGATAGAGGATAGTATAGGATAGAGGATACGACAGAATAGAGGATAGGATAGGATAGAGGATAGGATAGGATAGAGGATAGGATAGGATAGAGGATAGGATAGGATAGAGGATAGTATAGGATAGAGGATAGGATAGAATAGAGGATTAGGATAGGATAGAGGATAGGATAGAGGATAGGATAGGATAGAGGTATAGGATAAGATAGAGGGATAGGATAGGATAGACGATATAGATAGGATAGGGGAGTTAGGGGTAGTAGGATAGAGGATAGGGATAGGATAGGATAGAGGATAGGGTAGGATAGGATAGAGGATAGGATAGGTTAGAGGATAGGATAGGATAGAGGTCTTCACTGCACTTAACGCTTCACTTCACTTACCAATTCACCGTCACTTGCACCCGTCACTTCATTTCACTCTTCACTGCTCTTGCACTCTTCACTTCACTTCACTCGTGCACTTCACTGCACTTCAGCTCGCTTCACTTCACTGCACTTCACGTCTCACTCTCTTCACTCGGCACGTCACTTCAATCTCCGTCACTGTCTCGTCACTGTCACGTTGCACTCATCACTTCACTGCCCTCTTCACGTCACTTCACTCATCACTTCACTGCACTCTTCACTTCTCGTGCCCTCGTCACTTCACTTCACGCTTCACTGCATTGTCACGCTTCACTTCACTCTGCACTTCACTGTCACTCTGCACTTCACGGCACTTCACTCCTCACTTCACTTCACTCTTCACGTTCACTTCACTCTTCACTTCACTTCACTCTTCACTTCACTGACCAATTCACTTCACTCTTCACGTCACCTTACTCTTCACGACACTTCACGTCGTCACTTTACTTCACTCTTCACTTCACTTCACGCTTCACGGCACTGTCACGCTTCACTTCACGTCACTCTTCACTTCACGTCACTCTTCACTTCACTTCACTCTTCACTCACTTCACTCTTCACACCACGTCAAGCGTCCCTTCACGTTCACTATTCACTGTCACTTCACGCTGCACTTCACCTCCCTCTGCAGCTTCACGTCTCTTCACTTCACTTCACCCGTCACTTCACCTTACTCTTCACTTCACTGCACTCCTCACACCACTTCACTTTTCACTACACTTCACTCTTCACTTTACCCTTTCACTGCACTCCACGCTTCACTTCACTGTCACCCTTCACGTCACTTCACTCTTCACTTCACTGCACTCTTCACTTCACTTCACTCTTCACGTCACTTCACTCTTCACTTCACGTCCCTCCTCACTTCACTTACCAATTCACTTCACTCTTCACTTCACCTTACTCTTCACTACTCTTCACTCTTCACGTCACTTCACTCTTCACTTCACTTCACCCGTCACGTCACTGTCACTCTTCACTTCACTTCACGCTTCACTTCACTTCACTCTTCACTTCACTTTACTGCTTGCACTCCATTTCACTCTTCACTTCACGCTTCACTGTCACTCTTCACTTCACTTCACTCTGTCACTTCACTTCACTCTTCACTTCACTTCACTTCACTTCACGTCTCTTCACTACACTTCACTCTTCACTTCACTCACTCTTCACTTCACTTCACGTCTTCACTTCACGCTTCACTTCACTTCACTCGTCACTTCACTTCACGCGTCACTTCACTTCACTCTTCACTTCACTTCACTCTTCACGTCAGCTCTTCACTTCACTGTCACTCTCACTTCACGTCATTCTTCACTTCACTTCACTCTTCACTTCACTTCACTCTTCACTACACTTCACTCTTCACTTCACTCCACTCTTCACTTCACTTCACTCTTCACTTCACTGCACTCTTCACTGCACTGTCACTCTTCACTGCACTTCACTCTTCACTACACTTCTCTCTTCACTTCACGTCTCACTCTTCACTTCACGTTCACTCTTCACTTCACTCTTCACTGTCACTTCACTCTACACTTGCACCTCACTCTTCACTTCACTTCACTCCTCACACGCACTTCACTTGTCACTACACTTCACTCTTCACTTACGTCACTCACTCTGCACTTCACTGTCACTGCACTCTTCACTTTACTTCACTTCACTCTTCACTTCACTGTCACTCTTCACTTCACTGCACTCTTCACTTCACTTACCAATTCACTTCACTGCACCCTTCACTTCAATTCACTCTTCACTGTCACTGTCACTCTTCACTGTCACTTCACGTCACTCTTCACTTCACTTCACTGTCACTCTTCACTTCACTTCACTCTTCACTTCACTTCATCTGCCCTTCACTTCACTCTTCACTCTCGCACTCAGTCACTTCACGTCCCTTCACTTCACGTGCACGCTTCACTTCTCTTCACTCTTCACTTCACTTCCCTCTTCACTTCACTGTCACTGCTTCACGCATTTCACGCTTCACTTCACTCTTCACTGTCACTTCACTCTTCACGTCACTTCACTTCACGCCCACTTCACTGTCACTCTTCACTTCACTTCACCCTTCACTTCACTTCACTCTTCACTTCACTTCACTCGTCACTCACTTACCAATTCACTTCACTCTTCACGTCACCTTACTCTTCACTACACTTCACTCTTCACTTGACGTGCACTCTTCACTTCACTTCACTCTTCACTTCACTTCACTCGTCACTTCACTTCACTCTGTCACTTCACTTCACTCTTCACTTCACTTCACTCTTCACGTTCACTTCACTCTTCACGACACTTCACTCTTCACCTCACTCCACTCTTCACTTCACTTCACTCTTCACTTCACTTCACTCTTCACGTCACTTCACTCGTCACTTCACTTCACTCGTCACTACACTTCACTCTTCACTTCACTCCACTCTTCACTTCACTTCACTCTTGCACTGCACTCTTCTTCACTTCACTCTACACTCACCTCACTCGTCACTTCACTTCACTCCTCACACCACTTCACTCTGTCACTACACTTCACTAGTCACTTTACTTCACGTCACTCTTCACTTCACGTCACTTCACTCTTCACTTTACTTCACTTCACTCTTCACTTCACTGTCACTCTGTCACTTCACTTCACTCTTCACTTCACTTACCATTCACTTCACTTCACCCTTCACTTCAAGTTCACTCGTCACTTCACTTCACGCTTCACTTCACTTCTCTCTGCACGTCACTTCACTTCACTCTTCACGTTCACTGCACTTCACTCTTCACTTCACTTCACTCTTCACTTCACTTCAATCTGTCCCTTCACTTCACTCTTCACTTCACTTCACTTCATCACTTCACTTCACGCTTCACTTCACTTCACTCAGCTCTTCACTTCACTCTTCACTTTCACTTCCCTCTTCACGTCACTTCACTCTTCACTTCATTTCACTCTTCACGTCACTCTTCACTTCACTTCACTCTTCACTTCACTTCACTTCACGCCTCACTTCACTTCACTCTTCACTTCACTTCACGCTTCACGTCACTGTCACTCTTCACTTCACTGTCACTCTTCACTTCACTTACCAATTCACTTCTCTTCACTGCACCTTACGCTTCACTACACTTCACTCTTCACTGTACTTCACTCTTCACTTCTCACTCTTCACTTCACTGCACGCTGTCACTTCACTTCACTCTTCACTGCACTTCACTCTTCACTTCACTTCACTCTGTCACTTCACTTCACTCGTCACACCACTTCAATCTGCCCTTCACTTCACGTTCACTTCACTCACCTTCACTTCACCTACTCTTCACTTCACTTCACTCCTCACACCACTTCACTGTTCACTACACTTCACTCTGCACTTGACCCTTCACTTCTCTCCTCTTCACTTCACTTCACCCTTCACTTCACTTCACGCTTCACTGCACGTCACTCTTCACTGCACTTCACTCTTCACTTCACTTCACGCTTCACTTCACTGTCCCTCCTCACTTCACTTACCAATGCACTTCACTCTCACTTCACCGTACTCGTCACTACACTTCACTCTTCACTTCACTTCACTCTTCACTTCACTTCACCTTCACTTCACTTCACTCTTCACTTCACTGCACTCTGCACTTCACTTCACTCTTCACTTCACTGTACTCTTCACTCCATTGCACTCTTCACGTCACGCTCTCACTCTTCACTGTCACTTCACTCTTCACGTCACTTCACTCTTCACGTTCACTCACTCTTCACTTCACTTCACTCTTCACTTCACTCACTCTTCACTTCACTTCACTCTTCACTACACTTCACTCTTCACTTCACTCCACTCTTCACTTCACTTCACTCTTCACTTCACTCTGCACTTCACTTCACTCTCTCTTCACGTCACTTCTCACTTCACTCTTCACTTCACTTCACTCTTCACTTCACTCTTCACTCACTCACTCTTCACTTCACTTCACTCGTCACTTCACTTCACTTCACTTCACGTCTCTTCACTCTTCACTACACTTCACTCTTCACTTCACTCCACTCTTCACTTCACTGCACTCTTCACTTCACTTCACTCTTCACTTCAGCTCACTCTTCACTTCACTCTTCACTACACTTCACTCTTCACTGTCACTCCACTCTTCACGTCACTTCACTCTGCACTTCACTCTTCACTTCACTTCACGCTACACTTCACCTCACTCTTCACTTCACTTCACTCCTCACACCACGTCACTGTTCACGACACTTCACTCTTCACTTACTTTCACTTCACTCTTCACTTCACGTCACTTCACTCTGTCACTTTACGTCACTTCACTCGTCACTGCTCGTCACTCGTCACTTCACTTCACTCTTCACTGCACTTACCATTCACTTCACTTCACCCTTCACTTCAATTCACTCTTCACTTCACTTCACTCTCACTTCACGGCACTGCACTCGTCTTCACTTCACTTCACTCTTCACTTCACTTCACTCTGCACTTCTCTTCAATCTGTCCCTTCACCTTCACTCTGCACGTCACTTCACGCATCACTTCACTGTCCCTCTTCACTTCACTTCACTCGTCACTTCACTTCACGCTTCACGTCACTGTCCCTCTTCACTGCACTTGCACTCTGTCACTTCTGTCACTCTTCACTGCACTCTTCACTTCACTTCACTCTTCACTTCACTGCACGTCACTCCTCACTTCACTTCACTCTTCACTTCACTGCACCCTGCACTTCACTTCACTCTTCACTTCACTTCACTCTTCACTTCACTTACCAATTCACTTCACTCTTCACGTCACCTTACTCTTCACTACACTTCACGCTTCACTTTACTTCACTCTTCACTTCACTTCACTCTTCTCGTCACTGTCACTCTTCACTTCACTTCACTCTTCACTTCACTTCACGCTTCACTCCATTTCACTCTTCACTTCACTCTTCACTTCACGTCTTCACTTCACTTTACTCTTCACTTCACTTCACCCTGTCACTTCACTTCACTCTTCACTTGCACTGTCACTTCACTCTTCACTTCACTCTTCACTTCACTCTTCACTTCACTTCACTCTTCACTTCACTCTTCACTGCACTTCACTCTTCCCTTCACTTCACTCTTCACTTCACCTACCAATTCACTTCACTCTGCACTTCACCTTACTCTTCACTACACTTTCACTCTTCACTTCACTTCACTCTTCACTTCACTGTCACTCTTCACTTCACTTCACGCGTCACTTCACGTCTCACTCTTCACTTCACTTCACTCTTCACTTCACTTCACTTCACTCTTCACTGCACTTCACTTCACTCTGTCACTTCACTTCACTCTTCACTTCACTTCACTCTTCACACCACTTCAATCGTCCCTTGCACTTCACTCTGTCACTTCACTTCACTCTGTCACTTCACTTCCCTCTTCACACCACTGCACTCTGCACTTCACGTCACGCTTCACTTCACTGCACTCTTCACTTCACTGTCACTCTTCACTTCATTTCCCTCTTCACTTCACTTCACTCTTCACTTGCACTCTTCACTTCACTCTTCACTTCACTTCACTCTTCACTTCACTTCACTCTCCACTTCACTTCACTCTTCACTTCACTCTTCACTTCACTTCACTCTTCACTTCACCTACCAATGTCACTGCACTCTGTCACGTCACCTGTACTCTTCACTACACTTCACGTCTTCACTTCACGTCACTCGTCACTGCACTTCACTCTGTCACTTCACGTCACTCGTCACTTCACGTCACTCTTCACACCACGTCAATCTTCCCTTCACTTCACTCTTCACTTCACTGCACTCTTCACGTCACTTCCCTCTTCACATCCACTGTCACTCTTCACGTCACGTTCACTCTTCACTTCACTTCACTCTTCACTTCACTTCACTGCGTCACTTCATTGCCCTCTTGCACTGTCACTTCACTCTTCACTGCACTCTGCACTTCACTCTTCACTTCACTTCACTCTTCACGTCACTTCACTCTCCACGTCACTTCACTCTCTCACTTCACGCTTCACTTCACTTCACTCTTCACTTCACTCTTCACTTCACGTCACTCGTCACAGCACTCTTCACTTCACTCTTCATTCACTCTTCACTTCACGCGTGCACTTCACCGCACTCTTCACTTCACGTTCACTCTTCACTGTCACGTCACTCTTCACTTCACTGCACTCTTCACTTCACTTCACTCTTCACTTGCACTTCACTCTTCACTACACTTCACTCTTCACTCCACTGCCACTCTTCACGTCACTTCACCCTGCACGTCACTTCACTCTGCACTTCACTTCACTCTTCACTTCATTACACTCTTCCCTTCACTTCACTCTTCACGTCACTGTCACTCTTCACTACACTTCACTCTTCACTTCACTGTCACTCTTCACTTCACTTCACTTCACTCCTTCACTTCACTTACCAATTCACTGTCACTCTACACTTCACCTTGACTCTTCACTTCACTTCACTCTTCTCACCACTTCACTTATCACTACACTTCACTCATCACTGTCACGTCACTCTTCACTTCACTTCACCCTTGCACTTCACTCCACTCTTCACTTCACTTCACCCCTCACTGCACTTCACTCTTCACTTCACTCTTCACTTCACTCTACAATTCACTTCACTTCACTCTTCACTTCACTTCACTCTTCACTTCACTTCACTCTTCACTGCACTTCACTCTTGCACTTCACATCACTCTTCACTTCACTGCACTCTTCACTACACTTCACTCTTCACCTCACTCCACTCTTCACTGTCACTGCACTCTTCACTTCACTTCACTCTTCACTTCACTTCACTCTTCACTTCACTTCACTCTTCACTACACTTCACTCTTCACTTCACTCCACTCTTCACGTCACTTCACTCGTCACTTCACTCTTCACTTCACTTCACTCTACCCTTCACCTCACTCTTCACTTCACTTCACTCCTCACACCACTTCACTTTTCACTACACTTCACTCTTCACTTTACTTCACTTCACTCTTCACGTCACTTCACTTCACTCTTCACTTTACTTCACTTCACTCTTCACTTCACTTCACTCGTCACTTCACTGCACTCTTCACTTCACTTCACTCTTCACGTTCACTTCACTCTTCACTTCACTTACCAATTCACTTCACTTCACCCTTCACTTCAAGTTCACTCTTCACTTCACTTCACTCTTCACTTCACTTCACTCTTCACTTCACTTCACTTCACTCTTCACTTCACTTCACTCTTCACTTCACTTCAATCTTCCCTTCACTTCACTCTTCACTGTCACTGTCACTCTTCACTTCACTTCCCTCCGCACTTCACTTACCAATTCACTTCACTCTTCACTTCACCTTACTCTTCACTACACTTCACTCTTCACTGCACTTCACTCTTCACTTCACTTCACCCTTCACTTCACTTCACTCTTCACTTCACTTCACTCTGTCACTTCACTGTCACTCTTCACGTCACTTCACTCTTCACTCCAGTTCACTCTTCACTTCACTCTTCACGTCACTCTTCACTTCACTTTACTCTTCACTTCACTTCACCCTTCACTTCACTTCACTCTGCACTGCACTGCACTTCACTCTTCACTTCACTCTTCACTTCACTCTTCACGTCACTTCACTCTTCACTTCACTCGTCACGTCACTTCACTCTTCCCTTCACTTCACTCTTCACGTCACCTACCAATTCACTTCACTCTTCACTTCACCTTACTCTTCACTACACTTCACTCTTCACTTCACTTCACTCTTCACTTCACTTCACTCTGTCACTTCACTGCACTCTTCACTTCACGTTCACTCGTCACTTCACTTCACTCTTCACTTCACTTCACTTCACTCTTCACTTCACTTCACTTCACTCTTCACTTCACTTCACTCTTGCACTTCACTTCACTCTTCACTTCACTTCACTCTTCACACCACTTCAATCTTCCCTGTCACTTCACGCTTCACGTTCACTTCACTCTGTCACTTCACTGCCCTTCTGCACACCACTTCACTCTTCACTTCACTTCACTCTTCACTTCACTTCACTCTTCACGTCACTTCACTCTTCACTTCATTTCCCTCTTCACTTCACTTCACTCTTCACTTCACTCTTCACTTCACTCTTCACTTCACTTCACTCTTCACTTCACTTCACTCTCCACTTCACTTCACTCTTCACTTCACTCTTCACTTCACTTCACTCTTGCACTTCACTCTTCACTTCACTGTCACGCTTCACATCACTCTTCACTTCACTCGTCATTCACTCGTCACTTCACTCTTCACTTCACCTCACTCTTCACGTCACTTCACTCTTCACTTCACTTCACTCGTCACTTCACTTCACTCTTCACTTCACGTCACTCTTCACTTCACTTCACTCTTCACGACACTTCACTCTTCACTCCACTCCACTCTTCACTGTCACTTCACCCTTCACTTCACTTCACTCTTCACGTTCACTTCACTCTTCACTTCATTACACTCTTCCCTTCACTTCACTCTTCACTTCACTTCACTCTTCACTACACTGCACGCTTCACTTCACCTCACTCGTCACGTCACTTCACTCCTCACACCACTTCACTGTTCACTACACTTCACTCTTCACTTTACTTCACTTCACTCTTCACGTCACTTCACTTCACTCTTCACTTTACTGTCACTTCACTCTTCACTTCACTTCACTCTGCACTGTCACGTCACTCTTCACTTCACTTACCAATTCACGTCACTTCACCCTTCACTTCAATTCACTCTTCACTTCACTTCACTCTTCACTTCACTGTCACTCTTCACTTCACTTCACTTCACGCTGTCACTTCACTTCACTTCACTCTTCACTTCACTTCACTCGTCACTTCACGTCAATGCTTCCCTTCACTTCACTCTTCACTTCACTTCACTCTTCACTTCACTTCCCTCCTCACTTCACTGTACCAATTCACGTGCCACTCTTCACTTCACCTTACTCTTCACTACACTTCACTCTTCACGTCACTTCACTCTTCACTGTCACTTCACCCTTCACTTCACTTCACTCTTCACTTCACTTCACTCTTCACTTCACTTCACTCTTCACGTTCACTTCACTCTTCACTCCATGTTCACTGCTTCACTTCACTCTTCACTTCACTCTGTCACTTCACGTTACTCTTCACTTGCACTTCACCCTGTCACGTCACGTCACGCTTCACTTCACTTCACTTCACTTCACTCTGCTCTTGCACTCTTCACTTCACGTCACTCACTTCACTCTTCACTTCACTCTTCACTTCACTTCACTCTTCCCTGTCACTTCACGTCTTGCACTGCACCTACCAATCACACACACCCCCCCCCCCCTCTGCTTCTCTGCCCCTCTCTCGCACCCAACCGACACCACACCACACACCACACCAAACCACACACCACACCACACCACACACCTCACCACACACCACACCACACCACACACCACTCCACACACCACACCACACACCACACCACACCACACCACACACCACTCCACACCATACACCACACCACACCACACCCCTCACCACACCACACACCACTCCTCACACCACTCCACACACCCAACTCACACCACACTCCACACCACACCACTACCACACCTCACCACTCACCTCTCCTCACCACTCACCACTCCACACCTAACTCCACACTCCACAACCACTCCACACCACTCCACACCACACACCTCACCACACCCACACCACTCACCAATCCCTCTCCACCACCTCACCAAACCACTCCACTACCACTCACCACACCAAACCTATCCTCTACCATCACTCCTCACCTAACCACTCCTATCCTAACCTATCCTCACCTCCTATCCTATCCACAATCCTATCCACCTATCCACTCTCCAATCCTAACCTCTATCCAATCCAATCCACATCCACTCCTAACCTCACCTATCCACTCCACACCACTCCACACCTCCACTCCAATCCTATCCTCTATCCTATCCAATCCTCTATCCAATCCTATCCACTCCTCTCCTCTATCCTATCACTAACCTCTATCCTCCACTCCTATCCACTATCCTATACTATCCCCTATCCAATTACTATCGTCTATCCTATCCTATCCTCTATCTTATCCTATCCTCTATCCTATACTATCCTCTATCCTATCCTATCCTCTATCCTATCCTGTCCTCTATACCATCCTATCCTCTATCCTATCCTATCCTCTATCCTATCCTATCCTTTATCCTATCCTATCCTCTATTCTATTCTATCCTCTATCCTATACTATCCTCTATCCTATCCTATCCTCTATCCTATCCTATCCTCTATCCTATCCTATCCTCTATCCTATCCTATCCTCTATCCTATCCTATCCTCTATCGTATCCTATCCTCTATCCTATCCTCTATCCAGCCTCTATCCTATCCTCTATCATATCCTCTATCCTATCCTATCCTCTATCCTATCCTCTATCCTATCCTATCCTCTATCCTATCCTCTATCCTATCCTATGCTCTATCCTATCCTATCCTCTATCCTATCCTATCCTCTATCCTATCCTCTATCCTATCCTCTATCCTATCCTATCCTCTGTCCCATCCTATCCTCTATCCTATCCTATCCTCTATCCTATCCTATCCTCTATCCTATCCTATCCTCTATCCTATGATATCCTCTTTCCTATCCTATCCTCTATCCTATCCTATCCTCTATCCTATCCTTTCCTCAATCCTATTATATCCTCTATCCTATCCTATCCTCTATCCTATCCTATCCTCTATCCTATCCTATCCTCTATCCTATCCTATCCTATCCTCTATCCTATCCTATCCTATCCTCTATCCTATCCTATCCTCTATCCTATCCTATCCTCTATCCTATCCTATCCTCTATCCTATCCTATCCTCTATCCTATCCTATCCTCTATCCTATACTATCCTCTACCTTATCCTATCCTCTATCCTATCCAATTACGTATCCTATCCTCTATCCTATCCTTTCCTCTATCCTATCCTATCCTCTATCCGATCCTCTATCCCTATCCTATCCTCTATCCTATCCTCTATCCTATCCTCTATCCTATCCTATCCTATCCTCTATCCTATCCTATCCTTTATCCTATCCTATCCTCTACCCTATCCTATCCTCTATCCTATCCTCTATCCTATCCTCTATCCCATTCTATCCTCTATCCTATCCTATCCTCTATCCTATCCTATCCTCTATCCTATCCTATCCTCTATCCTATCCTATCCTTTATCCTATCCTATCCTCTATCCTATCCTATCCTCTATCCTATACTATCCTCTACCTTATCCTATCCTCTATCCTATCCAATTACCTATCCTATCGTCTGTCCTATCCTATCCTCTATCCTATCCTATCCTCTATCCTATCCTTTCCTCAATCCTATCCTATCCTCTATCCTATCCTATCCTCTATCCTATCCTATCCTATCCTCTATCCTATCCTATCCTCTATCCTATCCTATCCTCTATCCAATCCTATCCTTTATCCTATCCTATCCAATTACCTATCCTATCCTCTATCCTATCCTATCCTCTATCCTATCCTATCCTCTATCCTATCCTATCCTCTATCCTATCCTATCCTCTATCCTATCCTACCCTATCCTCTATCCTATCCTATCCTATCCTCTATCCTATCCTACCCTATCCTCTATCCTATACTATCCCCTATCCTATTATATCGTCTATCCTATCCTATCCTCTATCTTATCCTGTACTCTATCCTATCCTATCCTCTATCCTATCCTCTATCCTATCCTATCCTCTATTCTATCCTATCCTCTATCCTATACTATCCTCTATCCTATCCTATCCTCTATCCTATCCTATCCTCTATCCTATCCTATCCTCTATCCTATCCTATCCTCTATTCTATCGTATCCTCTATCCTATACTATCCTCTATCCTATCCTATCCTCTATCATATCCTATCCTCTATCCTATCCTATCCTCTATCCTATCCTATCCTCTATCCTATCCTATCCTCTATCCTATCCTATCCAATACTCTATCCTATCCTCTATCCTATCCTCTATCCTATCCTATCTTTTATCCTATCCTATCCTCTATTCTATCCTATCCTTTATCCTATCCTATCCTCTATCCTATCCTATCATCTATCCTATACTATCACCTATCCTATTATATCCTCTATCCTATCCTATCCTCTACCTTATCCTATACTCTATCCTATCCAATTACCTATCCTATCCTCTATCCTATCCTATCCTATCCTCTATCCTATCCTATCCTCTATCCTATACTATCCTCTATCCTATCCTATCCTCTATCCTATCCTGTCCTCTATACCATCCTATCCTCTATCCTATCCTATCCTCTATCCTATCCTATCCTTTATCCTATCCTATCCTCTATTCTATTCTATCCTCTATCCTATACTATCCTCTATCCTATCCTATCCTCTATCCTATCCTATCCTCTATCCTATCCTATCCTCTATCCTATCCTATCCTCTATCCTATCCTATCCTCTATCGTATCCTATCCTCTATCCTATCCTCTATCCAGCCTCTATCCTATCCTCTATCATATCCTCTATCCTATCCTATCCTCTATCCTATCCTCTATCCTATCCTATCCTCTATCCTATCCTCTATCCTATCCTATGCTCTATCCTATCCTATCCTCTATCCTATCCTATCCTCTATCCTATCCTCTATCCTATCCTCTATCCTATCCTATCCTCTGTCCCATCCTATCCTCTATCCTATCCTATCCTCTATCCTATCCTATCCTCTATCCTATCCTATCCTCTATCCTATGATATCCTCTTTCCTATCCTATCCTCTATCCTATCCTATCCTCTATCCTATCCTTTCCTCAATCCTATTATATCCTCTATCCTATCCTATCCTCTATCCTATCCTATCCTCTATCCTATCCTATCCTCTATCCTATCCTATCCTCTATCCTATACTATCCTCTACCTTATCCTATCCTCTATCCTATCCAATTACGTATCCTATCCTCTATCCTATCCTATCCTCTATCCTATCCTCTATCCTATCCTATGCTCTATCCTATCCTATCCTCTATCCTATCCTATCCTCTATCCTATCCTCTATCCTATCCTCTATCCTATCCTATCCTCTGTCCCATCCTATCCTCTATCCTATCCTATCCTCTATCCTATCCTATCCTCTATCCTATCCTATCCTCTATCCTATGATATCCTCTTTCCTATCCTATCCTCTATCCTATCCTATCCTCTATCCTATCCTTTCCTCAATCCTATTATATCCTCTATCCTATCCTATCCTCTATCCTATCCTATCCTCTATCCTATCCTATCCTATCCTCTATCCTATCCTATCCTATCCTCTATCCTATCCTATCCTCTATCCTATCCTATCCTCTATCCTATCCTATCCTCTATCCTATCCTATCCTCTATCCTATCCTATCCTCTATCCTATACTATCCTCTACCTTATCCTATCCTCTATCCTATCCAATTACGTATCCTATCCTCTATCCTATCCTTTCCTCTATCCTATCCTATCCTCTATCCGATCCTCTATCCTATCCTATCCTCTATCCTATCCTCTATCCTATCCTCTATCCTATCCTATCCTATCCTCTATCCTATCCTATCCTTTATCCTATCCTATCCTCTACCCTATCCTATCCTCTATCCTATCCTCTATCCTATCCTCTATCCCATTCTATCCTCTATCCTATCCTATCCTCTATCCTATCCTATCCTCTATCCTATCCTATCCTCTATCCTATCCTATCCTCTATCCTACCCTATCCTCTATCCTATACTATCCTCTACCTTATCCTATCCTCTATCCTATCCAATTACCTATCCTATCCTCTATCCTATCCTATCCTCTATCCTATCCTATCCTGTATCCTATCCTATCCTCTATCCTATCCTATCTTCTATCCTATCCTATCCTATCCTCTATCCTATCCTATCCTCTATCCTATCCTCTATCCCATCCTATCCTCTATCCTATCCTATCCTCTGTCCTATCCTATCCTCTATCCTATCCTATCATCTATCCTATCCTATCCTCTTTCCTATCCTATCATCTATCCTATCCTATCCTCTATCCTATCCTTTCCTCAATCCTATCCTATCCTCTATCCTATCCTATCCTCTATCCTATCCTATCCTATCCTCTATCCTATCCTATCCTATCCTCTATCCTATCCTATCCTCTATCCAATCCTATCCTTTATCCTATCCTATCCAATTACCTATCCTATCCTCTATCCTATCCTATCCTCTATCCTATCCTATCCTCTATCCTATCCTACCCTATCCTCTATCCTATCCTATCCTATCCTCTATCCTATCCTACCCTATCCTCTATCCTATACTATCCCCTATCCTATTATATCGTCTATCCTATCCTATCCTCTATCTTATCCTATACTCTATCCTATCCTATCCTCTATCCTATCCTCTATCCTATCCTATCCTCTATTCTATCCTATCCTCTATCCTATACTATCCTCTATCCTATCCTATCCTCTATCCTATCCTATCCTCTATCCTATCCTATCCTCTATCCTATCCTATCCTCTATTCTATCCTATCCTCTATCCTATACTATCCTCTATCCTATCCTATCCTCTATCATATCCTATCCTCTATCCTATCCTATCCTCTATCCTATCCTATCCTCTATCCTATCCTCTATCCTATCCTATCCTCTATCCTATCCTATCCTCTATCCTATCCTCTCCTCTATCCTATCCTATCCTCTATCCTATCCTCTATCCTATCCTATCCTCTATTCTATCCTATCCTCTATCCTATACTATCCTCTATCCTATCCTATCCTCTATCCTATCCTATCCTCTATCCTATCCTATCCTCTATCCTATCCTATCCTCTATCCTATCCTATCCTCTATCCTATCCTATCCTCTATCCTATCCTCTATCCTATCCTCTATCCCATTCTATCCTCTACCCTATCCTATCCTCTATCCTATCCTATCCTCTATCCTATCCTATCCTCTATCCTATCCTATCCTTTATCCTATCCTATCCTCTATCCTATCCTATCCTCTATCCTATACTATCCTCTACCTTATCCTATCCTCTATCCTATCCAATTACCTATCCTATCGTCTGTCCTATCCTATCCTCTATCCTATCCTATCCTCTATCCTATCCTATCCTCTATCCTATCCTATCCTCTATCCTATCCTATCCTTTATCCTATCCTATCCTCTATTCTATCCTATCCTTTACCCTATCCTCTATCCTATACTATCCCCTATCCTATTATATCGTCTATCCTATCCTATCCTCTACCTTATCCTATCCTCTATCCTATCCTATCCACTATCCTATCCTTTCCTCAATCCTATTATATCCTCTATCCTATCCTATCCTCTATCCTATCCTATCCTCTATCCTATCCTATCCTCTATCCTATCCTATCCTCTATCCTATCCTATCCTCTATCCTATCCTATCCTCTATCCTACCCTATCCTCTATCCTATACTATCCTCTACCTTATCCTATCCTCTATCCTATCCAATTACCTATCCTATCCTCTATCCTATCCTATCCTCTATCCTATCCTATCCTGTATCCTATCCTATCCTCTATCCTATCCTATCTTCTATCCTATCCTATCCTATCCTCTATCCTATCCTATCCTCTATCCTATCCTCTATCCCATCCTATCCTCTATCCTATCCTATCCTCTGTCCTATCCTATCCTCTATCCTATCCTATCATCTATCCTATCCTATCCTCTTTCCTATCCTATCATCTATCCTATCCTATCCTCTATCCTATCCTTTCCTCAATCCTATCCTATCCTCTATCCTATCCTATCCTCTATCCTATCCTATCCTATCCTCTATCCTATCCTATCCTATCCTCTATCCTATCCTATCCTCTATCCTATCCTATCCTCTATCCAATCCTATCCTTTATCCTATCCTATCCAATTACCTATCCTATCCTCTATCCTATCCTATCCTCTATCCTATCCTATCCTCTATCCTATCCTACCCTATCCTCTATCCTATCCTATCCTATCCTCTATCCTATCCTACCCTATCCACTATCCTATACTATCCCCTATCCTATTATATCGTCTATCCTATCCTATCCTCTATCTTATCCTATACTCTATCCTATCCTATCCTCTATCCTATCCTCTATCCTATCCTATCCTCTATTCTATCCTATCCTCTATCCTATACTATCCTCTATCCTATCCTATCCTCTATCCTATCCTATCCTCTATCCTATCCTATCCTCTATCCTATCCTATCCTCTATTCTATCGTATCCTCTATCCTATACTATCCTCTATCCTATCCTATCCTCTATCCTATCCTATCCTCTATCCTATCCTATCCTCTATCCTATCCTATCCTCTATCCTATCCTATCCTCTATCCTATCCTATCCTCTATCCTACCCTATCCTCTATCCTATACTATCCTCTACCTTATCCTATCCTCTATCCTATCCAATTACCTATCCTATCCTCTATCCTATCCTATCCTCTATCCTATCCTATCCTGTATCCTATCCTATCCTCTATCCTATCCTATCTTCTATCCTATCCTATCCTATCCTCTATCCTATCCTATCCTCTATCCTATCCTCTATCCCATCCTATCCTCTATCCTATCCTATCCTCTGTCCTATCCTATCCTCTATCCTATCCTATCATCTATCCTATCCTATCCTCTTTCCTATCCTATCATCTATCCTATCCTATCCTCTATCCTATCCTTTCCTCAATCCTATCCTATCCTCTATCCTATCCTATCCTCTATCCTATCCTATCCTATCCTCTATCCTATCCTATCCTATCCTCTATCCTATCCTATCCTCTATCCAATCCTATCCTTTATCCTATCCTATCCAATTACCTATCCTATCCTCTATCCTATCCTATCCTCTATCCTATCCTATCCTCTATCCTATCCTACCCTATCCTCTATCCTATCCTATCCTATCCTCTATCCTATCCTACCCTATCCTCTATCCTATACTATCCCCTATCCTATTATATCGTCTATCCTATCCTATCCTCTATCTTATCCTATACTCTATCCTATCCTATCCTCTATCCTATCCTCTATCCTATCCTATCCTCTATTCTATCCTATCCTCTATCCTATACTATCCTCTATCCTATCCTATCCTCTATCCTATCCTATCCTCTATCCTATCCTATCCTCTATCCTATCCTATCCTCTATTCTATCCTATCCTCTATCCTATACTATCCTCTATCCTATCCTATCCTCTATCATATCCTATCCTCCATCCTATCCTATCCTCTATCCTATCCTATCCTCTATCCTATCCTCTATCCTATCCTATCCTCTATCCTATCCTATCCTCTATCCTATCCTATCCTCTATCCTATCCTATCCTCTATCCTATCCTCTATCCTATCCTATCCTCTATTCTATCCTATCCTCTATCCTATACTATCCTCTATCCTATCCTATCCTCTATCCTATCCTATCCTCTATCCTATCCTATCCTCTATCCTATCCTATCCTCTATCCTATCCTCTATCCTATCCTCTATCCCATTCTATCCTCTACCCTATCCTATCCTCTATCCTATCCTATCCTCTATCCTATCCTATCCTCTATCCTATCCTATCCTTTATCCTATCCTATCCTCTATCCTATCCTATCCTCTATCCTATACTATCCTCTACCTTATCCTATCCTCTATCCTATCCAATTACCTATCCTATCGTCTGTCCTATCCTATCCTCTATCCTATCCTATCCTCTATCCTATCCTATCCTCTATCCTATCCTATCCTCTATCCTATCCTATCCTTTATCCTATCCTATCCTCTATTCTATCCTATCCTTTACCCTATCCTCTATCCTATACTATCCCCTATCCTATTATATCGTCTATCCTATCCTATCCTCTACCTTATCCTATCCTTTATCCTATCCTATCCTCTATCCTATCCTATCCTCTTTCGTATCCTATCCTCTATCCTATCCTATCCACTATCCTATCCTTTCCTCAATCCTATTATATCCTCTATCCTATCCTATCCTCTATCCTATCCTATCCTCTATCCTATCCTATCCTCTATCCTATCCTATCCTCTATCCTATCCTATCCTCTATCCTATCCTATCCTCTATCCTACCCTATCCTCTATCCTATACTATCCTCTACCTTATCCTATCCTCTATCCTATCCAATTACCTATCCTATCCTCTATCCTATCCTATCCTCTATCCTATCCTATCCTCTATCCTATCCTATCTTCTATCCTATCCTATCCTATCCTCTATCCTATCCTATCCTCTATCCTATCCTCTATCCCATCCTATCCTCTATCCTATCCTATCCTCTGTCCTATCCTATCCTCTATCCTATCCTATCATCTATCCTATCCTATCCTCTTTCCTATCCTATCATCTATCCTATCCTATCCTCTATCCTATCCTTTCCTCAATCCTATCCTATCCTCTATCCTATCCTATCCTCTATCCTATCCTATCCTATCCTCTATCCTATCCTATCCTATCCTCTATCCTATCCTATCCTCTATCCTATCCTATCCTCTATCCAATCCTATCCTTTATCCTATCCTATCCAATTACCTATCCTATCCTCTATCCTATCCTATCCTCTATCCTATCCTATCCTCTATCCTATCCTACCCTATCCTCTATCCTATCCTATCCTATCCTCTATCCTATCCTACCCTATCCTCTATCCTATACTATCCCCTATCCTATTATATCGTCTATCCTATCCTATCCTCTATCTTATCCTATACTCTATCCTATCCTATCCTCTATCCTATCCTCTATCCTATCCTATCCTCTATTCTATCCTATCCTCTATCCTATACTATCCTCTATCCTATCCTATCCTCTATCCTATCCTATCCTCTATCCTATCCTATCCTCTATCCTATCCTATCCTCTATTCTGTCGTATCCTCTATCCTATACTATCCTCTATCCTATCCTATCCTCTACCATATCCTATCCTCTATCCTATCCTATCCTCTATCCTATCCTATCCTCTATCCTATCCTATCCTCTATCCTATCCTATCCAATACTCTATCCTATCCTCTATCCTATCCTGTATCCTATCCTATCTTTTATCCTATCCTATCCTCTATTCTATCCTATCCTTTATCCTATCCTATCCTCTATCCTATCCTATCATCTATCCTATACTATCACCTATCCTATTATATCCTCTATCCTATCCTATCCTCTACCTTATCCTATACTCTATCCTATCCAATTACCTATCCTATCCTCTATCCTATCCTATCCTATCCTCTATCCTATCCTATCCTCTATCCTATACTATCCTCTATCCTATCCTATCCTCTATCCTATCCTGTCCTCTATCCTATCCTATCCTCTATCCTATCCTATCCTCTATCCTATCCTATCCTCTATCGTATCCTATCCTCTATCCTATCCTCTATCCAGCCTCTATCCTATCCTCTATCCTATCCTCTATCCTATCCTATCCTCTATCCTATCCTCTATCCTATCCTATCCTCTATCCTATCCTCTATCCTATCCTATGCTCTATCCTATCCTATCCTCTATCCTATCCTATCCTCTATCCTATCCTCTATCCTATCCTCTATCCTATCCTATCCTCTGTCCCATCCTATCCTCTATCCTATCCTATCCTCTATCCTATCCTATCCTCTATCCTATCCTATCCTCTATCCTATCCTATCCTCTATCCTATGATATCCTCTTTCCTATCCTATCCTCTATCCTATCCTATCCTCTATCCTATCCTTTCCTCAATCCTATTATATCCTCTATCCTATCCTATCCTCTATCCTATCCTATCCTCTCTCCTATCCTATCCTCTATCCTATCCTATCCTATCCTCTATCCTATCCTATCCTATCCTCTATCCTATCCTATCCTCTATCCTATCCTATCCTCTATCCTATCCTATCCTCTATCCTATCCTATCCTCTATCCTATCCTATCTTCTATCCTATCCTATCCTCTATCCTATCCTCTATCCTATCCTATCCTATCCTCTATCCTATCCTATCCTTTATCCTATCCTATCCTCTACCCTATCCTATCCTCTATCCTATCCTCTATCCTATCCTCTATCCCATTCTATCCTCTATCCTATCCTATCCTCTATCCTATCCTATCCTCTATCCTATCCTATCCTCTATCCTATCCTATCCTTTATCCTATCCTATCCTCTATCCTATCCTATCCTCTATCCTATACTATCCTCTACCTTATCCTATCCTCTATCCTATCCAATTACCTATCCTATCGTCTGTCCTATCCTATCCTCTATCCTATCCTATCCTCTATCCTATCCTATCCTCTATCCTATCCTATCCTCTATCCTATCCTATCCTTTATCCTATCCTATCCTCTATTCTATCCTATCCTTTACCCTATCCTCTATCCTATACTATCCCCTATCCTATTATATCGTCTATCCTATCCTATCCTCTACCTTATCCTATCCTTTATCCTATCCTATCCTCTATCCTATCCTATCATCTATCCTATACTATCACCTATCCTATTATATCCTCTATCCTATCCTATCCTCTACCTTATCCTATACTCTATCCTATCCAATTACCTATCCTATCCTCTATCCTATCCTATCCTATCCTCTATCCTATCCTATCCTCTATCCTATACTATCCTCTATCCTATCCTATCCTCTATCCTATCCTATCCTCTATCCTATCCTATCCTCTATCCTATCCAATCCTCTATCCTATCCTATCCTATCCTCTATCCTATCCTATCCTCTATCCTATCCTATCCTCTATCCTATCCTATCCTTTATCCTATCCTATCCTCTATTCTATCCTATCCTTTACCCTATCCTCTATCCTATACTATCCCCTATCCTATTATATCGTCTATCCTATCCTATCCTCTACCTTATCCTATCCTTTATCCTATCCTATCCTCTATCCTATCCTATCATCTATCCTATACTATCACCTATCCTATTATATCCTCTATCCTATCCTATCCTCTACCTTATCCTATACTCTATCCTATCCAATTACCTATCCTATCCTCTATCCTATCCTATCCTATCCTCTATCCTATCCAATCCTCTATCCTATCCTATCCTATCCTCCATCCTATCCTATCCTCTATCCTATCCTATCCTCTATCCTATCCTATTCTCTATCCTATCCTATCCTCTATCCTATACTATCCTCTACCTTATCCTATCCTCTATCCTATCCAATTACGTATCCTATCCTCTATCCTATCCTTTCCTCTATCCTATCCTATCCTCTATCCGATCCTCTATCCCATCCTATCCTCTATCCTATCCTCTATCCTATCCTCTATCCTATCCTATCCTCTATCCTATCCTATCCTCTATCCAAACCTATCCTTTATCTTATCCTATCCAATTACCTATCCTATCCTCTATCCTATCCTATCCTCTATCCTATCCTATCCTCTATCCTATCCTATCCTCTATCCTATCCTATCCTCTATCCTATCCTATCCTCTATCCTATCCTATCCTCTATCCTATCCTATCCTCTATCCTATCCTATCCTCTATCCTATCCTATCCTCTATCCTATCCTATCCTCTATCCTATCCTATCCTCTATCCTATCCTATCCTCTATCCTATCCTATCCTCTATCCTATCCTATCCTCTATCCTATCCTATCCTCTATCCTATCCTATCCTCTATTCTATCCTATCCTCTTTCCTATACTATCCTCTATCCTATCCTATCCTCTATCATATCCTATCCTCTATCCTATCCTATCCTCTATCCTATCCTATCCTCTATCCTATCCTCTATCCTATCCTATCCTCTATCCTATCCTATCCTCTATCCTATCCTATCCTCTATCCTATCCTATCCTCTATCCTATCCTCTATCCTATCCTATCCTCTATTCTATCCTATCCTCTATCCTATACTATCCTCTATCCTATCCTATCCTCTATCCTATCCTATCCTCTATCCTATCCTATCCTCTATCCTATCCTATCCTCTATCCTATCCTATCCTCTATCCTATCCTATCCTCTATCCTATCCTATCCTTTATCCTATCCTATCCTCTATTCTATCCTATCCTTTACCCTATCCTCTATCCTATACTATCCCCTATCCTATTATATCGTCTATCCTATCCTATCCTCTACCTTATCCTATCCTTTATCCTATCCTATCCTCTATCCTATCCTATCATCTATCCTATACTATCACCTATCCTATTATATCCTCTATCCTATCCTATCCTCTACCTTATCCTATACTCTATCCTATCCAATTACCTATCCTATCCTCTATCCTATCCTATCCTATCCTCTATCCTATCCTATCCTCTATCCTATACTATCCTCTATCCTATCCTATCCTCTATTCTATCCTATCCTCTATCCTATACTATCCTCTATCCTATCCTATCCTCTATCCTATCCTATCCTCTATCCTATCCTATCCTCTATCCTATCCTATCCTCTATCCTATCCTCTATCCTATCCTCTATCCCATTCTATCCTCTATCCTATCCTATCCTCTATCCTATCCTATCCTCTATCCTATCCTATCCTCTATCCTATCCTATCCTTTATCCTATCCTATCCTCTATCCTATCCTATCCTCTATCCTATACTATCCTCTACCTTATCCTATCCTCTATCCTATCCAATTACCTATCCTATCGTCTGTCCTATCCTATCCTCTATCCTATCCTATCCTCTATCCTATCCTATCCTCTATCCTATCCTATCCTCTATCCTATCCTATCCTTTATCCTATCCTATCCTCTATTCTATCCTATCCTTTACCCTATCCTCTATCCTATACTATCCCCTATCCTATTATATCGTCTATCCTATCCTATCCTCTACCTTATCCTATCCTTTATCCTATCCTATCCTCTATCCTATCCTATCATCTATCCTATACTATCACCTATCCTATTATATCCTCTATCCTATCCTATCCTCTACCTTATCCTATACTCTATCCTATCCAATTACCTATCCTATCCAATTACCTATCCTATCCTCTATCCTATCCTATCCTATCCTCTATCCTATCCTATCCTCTATCCTATACTATCCTCTATCCTATCCTATCCTCTATTCTATCCTATCCTCTATCCTATACTATCCTCTATCCTATCCTATCCTCTATCCTATGCTATCCTCTATCCTATCCTATCCTCTATCCTATCCTATCCTCTATCCTATCCTCTATCCTATCCTCTATCCCATTCTATCCTCTATCCTATCCTATCCTCTATCCTATCCTATCCTCTATCCTATCCTATCCTCTATCCTATCCTATCCTTTATCCTATCCTATCCTCTATCCTATCCTATCCTCTATCCTATACTATCCTCTACCTTATCCTATCCTCTATCCTATCCAATTACCTATCCTATCGTCTGTCCTATCCTATCCTCTATCCTATCCTATCCTCTATCCTATCCTATCCTCTATCCTATCCTATCCTCTATCCTATCCTATCCTTTATCCTATCCTATCCTCTATTCTATCCTATCCTTTACCCTATCCTCTATCCTATACTATCCCCTATCCTATTATATCGTCTATCCTATCCTATCCTCTACCTTATCCTATCCTTTATCCTATCCTATCCTCTATCCTATCCTATCATCTATCCTATACTATCACCTATCCTATTATATCCTCTATCCTATCCTATCCTCTACCTTATCCTATACTCTATCCTATCCAATTACCTATCCTATCCTCTATCCTATCCTATCCTATCCTCTATCCTATCCTATCCTCTATCCTATACTATCCTCTATCCTATCCTATCCTCTATCCTATCCTATCCTCTATCCTATCCTATCCTCTATCCTATCCTATTCTCTATCCTATCCTATCCTCTATCCTATACTATCCTCTACCTTATCCTATCCTCTATCCTATCCAATTACGTATCCTATCCTCTATCCTATCCTTTCCTCTGTCCTATCCTATCCTCTATCCGATCCTCTATCCCATCCTATCCTCTATCCTATCCTCTATCCTATCCTCTATCCTATCCTCTATCCTATCCTCTATCCTATCCTATCCTATCCTCTATCCTATCCTATCCTTTATCCTATCCTATCCTCTATTCTATCCTATCCTTTATCCTATCCTCTATCCTATACTATCCCCTATCCTATTATATCGTCTATCCTATCCTATCCTCTACCTTATCCTATACTCTATCCTATCCTATCCTCTATCCTATCCTATCCTCTATCCTATCCTATCCTCTATCCTATCCTCTATCCTATCCTCTATCCTATCCTCTATCCCATCCTATCCTCTATCCTATCCTATCCTCTATCCTATCCTATCCTCTATCCTATCCTATCCTCTATCCTATCCTATCCTCTATCCTATCCTATCCTCTATCCTATCCTATCCTCTATCCTATCCTATCCTCTATCCTATCCTATCCTCTATCCTATCCTATCCTCTATCATATCCTATCCTATCCTCTATCCTATCCTATCCTCTATCCTATCCTATCCTTTATCCTATCCTATCCTCTATTCTATCCTATCCTTTATCCTATCCTCTATCCTATACTATCCCCTATCCTATTATATCGTCTATCCTATCCTATCCTCTACCTTATCCTATACTCTATCCTATCCTATCCTCTATCCTATCCTATCCTCTATCCTATCCTATCCTCTATCCTATCCTATCCTCTATCCTGTCCTATCCTCTATCCTATCCTATCCTCTATCCTATCCTATCCTCTATCCTATCCTATCCTCTATCCTATCCTATCCTCTATCCTATCCTATCCTCTATCCTATCCTATCCTATCCTCTATCCTATCCTATCCTTTATCCTATCCTATCCTCTATTCTATCCTATCCTTTATCCTATCCTCTATCCTATACTATCCCCTATCCTATTATATCGTCTATCCTATCCTATCCTCTACCTTATCCTATACTCTATCCTATCCTATCCTCTATCCTATCCTATCCTCTATCCTATCCTATCCTCTATCCTATCCTCTATCCTATCCTCTATCCTATCCTCTATCCCATCCTATCCTCTATCCTATCCTATCCTCTATCCTATCCTATCCTCTATCCTATCCTATCCTCTATCCTATCCTATCCTCTATCCTATCCTATCCTCTATCCTATCCTATCCTCTATCCTATCCTATCCTCTATCCTATCCTATCCTCTATCCTATCCTATCCTCTATCATATCCTATCCTATCCTCTATCCTATCCTATCCTCTATCCTATCCTATCCTTTATCCTATCCTATCCTCTATTCTATCCTATCCTTTATCCTATCCTCTATCCTATACTATCCCCTATCCTATTATATCGTCTATCCTATCCTATCCTCTACCTTATCCTATACTCTATCCTATCCTATCCTCTATCCTATCCTATCCTCTATCCTATCCTATCCTCTATCCTATCCTATCCTCTATCCTGTCCTATCCTCTATCCTATCCTATCCTCTATCCTATCCTATCCTCTATCCTATCCTATCCTCTATCCTATCCTATCCTCTATCCTATCCTATCCTCTATCCTATTCTATCCTCTATCCTATCCTATCCTCTATCCTATCCTATCCTCTATCCTATCCTATCCTCTATCCTATCCTATCCTCTATCCTATCCTATCCTCTATCCTATCCTATCCTCTATCCTATCTTATCCTCTATCCTATCCTATCCTCTATCCTATCCTATCCTCTATCCTATCCTATCCTCTATCCTATCCTATCCTCTATCCTATCCTATCCTTTATCCTATCCTATCCTCTATCCTATCCTATCCTCTATCCTATCCTATCCTCTATCCTATCCTATCCTTTATCCTATCCTATCCTCTATCATATCCTATCCTATCCTCTATTCTATCCTATCCTTTATCCTATCCTCTATCCTATCCTATCCTCTATCCTATCCTATCCTCTATCCTATCCTATCCTCTATCCTATCCTATCCTTTATCCTATCCTATCCTCTATCCTATCCTATCCTCTATCCTATCCTATCCTCTATCCTATCCTATCCTCTATCCTATCCTATCCTCTATCCTATACTATCCTCTACCTTATCCTATCCTCTATCCTATCCAATTACCTATCCTATCGTCTGTCCTATCCTATCCTCTATCCTATCCTATCCTCTATCCTATCCTATCCTCTATCCTATCCTATCCTCTATCCTATCCTATCCTTTATCCTATCCTATCCTCTATTCTATCCTATCCTTTACCCTATCCTCTATCCTATACTATCCCCTATCCTATTATATCGTCTATCCTATCCTATCCTCTACCTTATCCTATCCTTTATCCTATCCTATCCTCTATCCTATCCTATCATCTATCCTATACTATCACCTATCCTATTATATCCTCTATCCTATCCTATCCTCTACCTTATCCTATACTCTATCCTATCCAATTACCTATCCTATCCTCTATCCTATCCTATCCTCTATCCTATCCTATCCTCTATCCTATCCTATTCTCTATCCTATCCTATCCTCTATCCTATACTATCCTCTACCTTATCCTATCCTCTATCCTATCCAATTACGTATCCTATCCTCTATCCTATCCTTTCCTCTGTCCTATCCTATCCTCTATCCGATCCTCTATCCCATCCTATCCTCTATCCTATCCTCTATCCTATCCTCTATCCTATCCTCTATCCTATCCTCTATCCTATCCTATCCTATCCTCTATCCTATCCTATCCTTTATCCTATCCTATCCTCTATTCTATCCTATCCTTTATCCTATCCTCTATCCTATACTATCCCCTATCCTATTATATCGTCTATCCTATCCTATCCTCTACCTTATCCTATACTCTATCCTATCCTATCCTCTATCCTATCCTATCCTCTATCCTATCCTATCCTCTATCCTATCCTCTATCCTATCCTCTATCCTATCCTCTATCCCATCCTATCCTCTATCCTATCCTATCCTCTATCCTATCCTATCCTCTATCCTATCCTATCCTCTATCCTATCCTATCCTCTATCCTATCCTATCCTCTATCCTATCCTATCCTCTATCCTATCCTATCCTCTATCCTATCCTATCCTCTATCCTATCCTATCCTCTATCATATCCTATCCTATCCTCTATCCTATCCTATCCTCTATCCTATCCTATCCTTTATCCTATCCTATCCTCTATTCTATCCTATCCTTTATCCTATCCTCTATCCTATACTATCCCCTATCCTATTATATCGTCTATCCTATCCTATCCTCTACCTTATCCTATACTCTATCCTATCCTATCCTCTATCCTATCCTATCCTCTATCCTATCCTATCCTCTATCCTATCCTATCCTCTATCCTGTCCTATCCTCTATCCTATCCTATCCTCTATCCTATCCTATCCTCTATCCTATCCTATCCTCTATCCTATCCTATCCTCTATCCTATCCTATCCTCTATCCTATCCTATCCTCTATCCTATTCTATCCTCTATCCTATCCTATCCTCTATCCTATCCTATCCTCTATCCTATCCTATCCTCTATCCTATCCTATCCTCTATCCTATCCTATCCTCTATCCTATCCTATCCTCTATCCTATCTTATCCTCTATCCTATCCTATCCTCTATCCTATCCTATCCTCTATCCTATCCTATCCTCTATCCTATCCTATCCTCTATCCTATCCTATCCTTTATCCTATCCTATCCTCTATCCTATCCTATCCTCTATCCTATCCTATCCTCTATCCTATCCTATCCTTTATCCTATCCTATCCTCTATCATATCCTATCCTATCCTCTATTCTATCCTATCCTTTATCCTATCCTCTATCCTATACTATCCCCTATCCTATTATATCCTCTATCCTATCCTATCCTCTACCTTATCCTATCCTCTAACCGATCCAATTACGTATCCTATCCTCTATCCTATCCTTTCCTCTATCCTATCCTATCCTCTATCCGATCCTCTATCCTATCCTATCCTCTATCCTATCCTCTATCCTATCCTCTATCCTATCCTCTATCCTATCCTATCCTATCCTCTATCCTATCCTATCCTTTATCCTATCCTATCCTCTATTCTATCCTATCCTTTATCCTATCCTCTATCCTATACTATCCCCTATCCTATTATATCGTCTATCCTATCCTATCCTCTACCTTATCCTATACTCTATCCTATCCTATCCTCTATCCTATCCTATCCTCTATCCTATCCTATCCTCTATCCTATTATATCCTCTATCCTATCCTATCCTCTATCCTATCCTATCCTCTATCCTATGATATCCTCTTTCCTATCCTATCCTGTATCCTATCCTATCCTCTATCCTATCCTTTCCTCAATCCTATTCTATCCTCTATCCTATCCTATCCTCTATCCTATCCTATCCTCTATCCTATCCTATCCTCTATCCTATCCTATCCTCTATCCTATCCAATCCTCTATCCTATCCTATCCTATCCTCCATCCTATCCTATCCTCTATCCTATCCTATCCTCTATCCTATCCTATCCTCTATCCTATACTATCCTCTACCTTATCCTATCCTCTATCCTATCCAATTACGTATCCTATCCTCTATCCTATCCTTTCCTCTATCCTATCCTATCCTCTATCCGATCCTCTATCCTATCCTATCCTCTATCCTATCCTCTATCCTATCCTATCCTATCCTCTATCCTATCCTATCCTCTATCCTATCCTATCCTCTATCCTATCCTATCCTATCCTCTATCCTATCCTATCGTCTATCCTATCCTATCCTCTATCCAATCCTATCCTTTATCCTATCCTATCCTCTATCCTACCCTATCCTATCCTTTATCCTATCCTCTATCCTATACTATCCCCTATCCTATTATATCCTCTATCCTATCCTATCCTCTACCTTATCCTATCCTCTATCCTATCCTATTACGTATCCTATCCTCTATCCTATCCTATCCTCTATCCGATCCTCTATCCTATCCTATCCTCTATCCTATCCTCTATCCTATCCTCTATCCTATCCTCTATCCTATCCTATCCTATCCTCTATCCTATCCTATCCTTTATCCTATCCTATCCTCTATTCTATCCTATCCTTTATCCTATCCTCTATCCTATACTATCCCCTATCCTATTATATCGTCTATCCTATCCTATCCTCTACCTTATCCTATACTCTATCCTATCCTATCCTCTATCCTATCCTATCCTCTATCCCATCCTATCCTCTATCCTATCTTATCCTCTATCCTATCCTATCCTCTATCCTATCCTATCCTCTATCCTATCCTATCCTCTATCCTATCCTATCCTCTATCGTATCCTATCCTCTATCCTATCCTCTATCCTATCCTCTATCCTATCCTATCCTCTATCCTATCCTATCCTGTATCCTATGATATCCTCTTTCCTATCCTATCCTCTATCCTATCCTATCCTCTATCCTATCCTTTCCTCAATCCTATTATATCCTCTATCCTATCCTATCCTCTATCCTATCCTATCCTCTATCCTATCTTATCCTCTATCCTATCCTATCCTCTATCCTATCCTATCCTCTATCCTATCCAATCCTCTATCCTATCCTATCCTATCCTCCATCCTATCCTATCCTCTATCCTATCCTATCCTCTATCCTATCCTATCCTCTATCCTATCCTATCCTCTACCTTATCCTATCCTCTATCCTATCCAATTACGTATCCTATCCTCTATCCTATCCTATCCTCTATCCGATCCTCTATCCTATCCTATCCTCTATCCTATCCTCTATCCTATCCTCTATCCTATCCTCTATCCTATCCTATCCTATCCTCTATCCTATCCTATCCTTTATCCTATCCTATCCTCTATTCTATCCTATCCTTTATCCTATCCTCTATCCTATACTAGCCTGTATCCTATGATATCCTCTTTCCTATCCTATCCTCTATCCTATCCTATCCTCTATCCTATCCTATCCTCTATCCTATCCTATCCTCTATCCTATCCTATCCTCTATCCTATCCAATCCTCTATCCTATCCTATCCTATCCTCCATCCTATCCTATCCTCTATCCTATCCTATCCTCTATCCTATCCAATCCTCTATCCTATCCTATCCTATCCTCCATCCTATCCTATCCTCTATCCTATCCTATCCTCTATCCTATCCTATCCTCTATCCTATCCTATCCTCTACCTTATCCTATCCTCTATCCTATCCAATTACGTATCCTATCCTCTATCCTATCCTTTCCTCTATCCTATCCTATCCTCTATCCGATCCTCTATCCTATCCTATCCTCTACCTTATCCTATACTCTATCCTATCCTATCCTCTATCCTATCCTATCCTCTATCCTATCCTATCCTCTATCCTATCCTCTATCCCATCCTATCCTCTATCCTATCCTATCCTCTATCCTATCCTATCCTCTATCCTATCCTATCCTCTATCCTATCCTATCCTCTATCCTATCCTATCCTTTATCCTATCCTATCCTCTATCCTATCCTATCCTCCATCCTATACTATCCTCTACCTCATCCTATCCTCTATCCTATCCAATTACCTATCCTATCCTCTATCCTATCCTATCCTCTATCCTATCCTATCCTGTATCCTATCCTATCCTCTATCCTATCCTATCCTCTATCCTATCCTATCCTCTATCCTATCCTATCCTCTATCCTATCCTATCCTCTATCCTATCCTATCCTCTATCCTATCCTATCCTCTATCCTATCCTATCCTCTATCCTATCCAATCCTCTATCCTATCCTATCCTATCCTCCATCCTATCCTATCCTCTATCCTATCCTATCCTCTATCCTATCCTATCCTCTATCCTATACTATCCTCTACCTTATCCTATCCTCTATCCTATCCAATTACGTATCCTATCCTCTATCCTATCCTTTCCTCTATCCTATCCTATCCTCTATCCGATCCTCTATCCTATCCTATCCTCTATCCTATCCTCTATCCTATCCTATCCTATCCTCTATCCTATCCTATCCTCTATCCTATCCTATCCTCTATCCTATCCTATCCTATCCTCTATCCTATCCTATCGTCTATCCTATCCTATCCTCTATCCAATCCTATCCTTTATCCTATCCTATCCTCTATCCTACCCTATCCTATCCTTTATCCTATCCTCTATCCTATACTATCCCCTATCCTATTATATCCTCTATCCTATCCTATCCTCTACCTTATCCTATCCTCTATCCTATCCAATTACGTATCCTATCCTCTATCCTATCCTATCCTCTATCCGATCCTCTATCCTATCCTATCCTCTATCCTATCCTCTATCCTATCCTCTATCCTATCCTCTATCCTATCCTATCCTATCCTCTATCCTATCCTATCCTTTATCCTATCCTATCCTCTATTCTATCCTATCCTTTATCCTATCCTCTATCCTATACTATCCCCTATCCTATTATATCGTCTATCCTATCCTATCCTCTACCTTATCCTATACTCTATCCTATCCTATCCTCTATCCTATCCTATCCTCTATCCCATCCTATCCTCTATCCTATCTTATCCTCTATCCTATCCTATCCTCTATCCTATCCTATCCTCTATCCTATCCTATCCTCTATCCTATCCTATCCTCTATCGTATCCTATCCTCTATCCTATCCTCTATCCTATCCTCTATCCTATCCTATCCTCTATCCTATCCTATCCTCTATCCTATCCTATCCTGTATCCTATGATATCCTCTTTCCTATCCTATCCTCTATCCTATCCTATCCTCTATCCTATCCTTTCCTCAATCCTATTATATCCTCTATCCTATCCTATCCTCTATCCTATCCTATCCTCTATCCTATCTTATCCTCTATCCTATCCTATCCTCTATCCTATCCTATCCTCTATCCTATCCAATCCTCTATCCTATCCTATCCTATCCTCCATCCTATCCTATCCTCTATCCTATCCTATCCTCTATCCTATCCTATCCTCTATCCTATCCTATCCTCTACCTTATCCTATCCTCTATCCTATCCAATTACGTATCCTATCCTCTATCCTATCCTATCCTCTATCCGATCCTCTATCCTATCCTATCCTCTATCCTATCCTCTATCCTATCCTCTATCCTATCCTCTATCCTATCCTATCCTATCCTCTATCCTATCCTATCCTTTATCCTATCCTATCCTCTATTCTATCCTATCCTTTATCCTATCCTCTATCCTATACTAGCCTGTATCCTATGATATCCTCTTTCCTATCCTATCCTCTATCCTATCCTATCCTCTATCCTATCCTATCCTCTATCCTATCCTATCCTCTATCCTATCCTATCCTCTATCCTATCCAATCCTCTATCCTATCCTATCCTATCCTCCATCCTATCCTATCCTCTATCCTATCCTATCCTCTATCCTATCCAATCCTCTATCCTATCCTATCCTATCCTCCATCCTATCCTATCCTCTATCCTATCCTATCCTCTATCCTATCCTATCCTCTATCCTATCCTATCCTCTACCTTATCCTATCCTCTATCCTATCCAATTACGTATCCTATCCTCTATCCTATCCTTTCCTCTATCCTATCCTATCCTCTATCCGATCCTCTATCCTATCCTATCCTCTACCTTATCCTATACTCTATCCTATCCTATCCTCTATCCTATCCTATCCTCTATCCTATCCTATCCTCTATCCTATCCTCTATCCCATCCTATCCTCTATCCTATCCTATCCTCTATCCTATCCTATCCTCTATCCTATCCTATCCTCTATCCTATCCTATCCTCTATCCTATCCTATCCTTTATCCTATCCTATCCTCTATCCTATCCTATCCTCCATCCTATACTATCCTCTACCTCATCCTATCCTCTATCCTATCCAATTACCTATCCTATCCTCTATCCTATCCTATCCTCTATCCTATCCTATCCTGTATCCTATCCTATCCTCTATCCTATCCTATCCTCTATCCTATCCTATCCTCTATCCTATCCTATCCTCTATCCTATCCTATCCTCTATCCTATCCTATCCTCTATCCTATCCTATCCTCTATCCTATCCTCTATCCCATCCTATCCTCTATCCTATCCTATCCTCTGTCCTATCCTATCCTCTATCCTATCCTATCATCTATCCTATCCTATCCTCTTTCCTTACCTATCATCTATCCTATCCTATCCTCTATCCTATCCTTTCCTCAATCCTATCCTATCCTCTATCCTATCCTATCCTCTATCCTATCCTATCCTCTATCCTATCCTATCCTCCATCCTATCCTATCCTCTATCCTATCCTATCCTCTTTCGTATCCTATCCTCTATCCTATCCTATCCACTATCCTATCCTTTCCTCAATCCTATTATATCCTCTATCCTATCCTATCCTCTATCCTATCCTATCCTCTATCCTACCCTATCCTCTATCCTACCCTATCCTCTATCCTATACTATCCTCTACCTTATCCTATCCTCTATCCTATCCTTTCCTCAATCCTATCCTATCCTCTATCCTATCCTATCCTCTATCCTATCCTCTATCCCATCCTATCCTCTATCCTATCCTATCCTCTGTCCTATCCTATCCTCTATCCTATCCTATCATCTATCCCATCCTATCCTCTATCCTATCTTATCCTCTATCCTATCCTATCCTCTATCCTATCCTATCCTCTATCCTATCCTATCCTGTATCCTATGATATCTTCTTTCCTATCCTATCCTCTATCCTATCCTATCCTCTATCCTATCCTATCCTCTATCCTATCCTATCCTCTATCCTATCCTATCCTCTATCGTATCCTATCCTCTATCCTATCCTCTATCCAGCCTCTATCCTATCCTCTATCCTATCCTCTATCCTATCCTATCCTCTATCCTATCCTCTATCCTATCCTATCCTCTATCCTATCCTATGCTCTATCCTATCCTATCCTCTATCCTATCCTATCCTCTATCCTATCCTCTATCCTATCCTCTATCCTATCCTATCCTCTGTCCCATCCTATCCTCTATCCTATCCTATCCTCTATCCTATCCTATCCTCTATCCTATCCTATCCTCTATCCTATCCTATCCTCTATCCTAT
This sequence comes from Halictus rubicundus, assembly GCF_050948215.1. Taxonomy (NCBI): domain Eukaryota; kingdom Metazoa; phylum Arthropoda; class Insecta; order Hymenoptera; family Halictidae; genus Halictus; species Halictus rubicundus. The sequence continues at coordinate 36,308 of NW_027489421.1, forward strand.
GATATCCTCTTTCCTATCCTATCCTCTATCCTATCCTATCCTCTATCCTATCCTTTCCTCAATCCTATTATATCCTCTATCCTATCCTATCCTCTATCCTATCCTATCCTCTATCCTATCCTATCCTCTATCCTACCCTATCCTATCCTCTATCCTATCCTATCCTATCCTCTATCCTATCCTATCCTCTATCCTATCCTATCCTCTATCCTATCCTATCCTCAATCCTATCCTATCCTCTATCCTATCCTATCCTCTATCCTATCCTATCCTCTATCCTATACTATCCTCTACCTTATCCTATCCTCTATCCTATCCAATTACGTATCCTATCCTCTATCCTATCCTTTCCTCTATCCTATCCTATCCTCTATCCGATCCTCTATCCTATCCTATCCTCTATCCTATCCTCTATCCTATCCTCTATCCTATCCTATCCTATCCTCTATCCTATCCTCTATCCTATCCTATCCTATCCTCTATCCTATCCTATCCTTTATCCTATCCTATCCTCTACCCTATCCTATCCTCTATCCTATCCTCTATCCTATCCTCTATCCTATCCTATCCTCTATCCTATCCTATCCTCTATCCTATCCTATCCTCTATCCTATCCTATCCTTATCCTATCCTATCCTCTATCCTATCCTATCCTATCCTCTATCCTATACTATCCTCTACCTTATCCTATCCTCTATCCTATCCATTACCTATCCTATCGTCTGTCCTATCCTATCCTCTATCCTATCCTATCCTCTATCCTATCCTATCCTCTATCCTATCCTATCCTCTATCCTATCCTATCCTTTATCCTATCCTATCCTCTATTCTATCCTATCCTTTATCCTATCCTCTATCCTATACTATCCCCTATCCTATTATATCGTCTATCCTATCCTATCCTCTACCTTATCCTATCCTTTATCCTATCCTATCCTCTATCCTATCCTATCATCTATCCTATACTATCACCTATCCTTTTATATCCTCTATCCTATCCTATCCTCTACCTTATCCTATACTCTATCCTATCCAATTACCTATCCTATCTTCTATCCTATCCTATCCTATCCTCTATCCTATCCTATCCTCTATCCTATACTATCCTCTATCCTACCCTATCCTCTATCCTATCCTATCCTCTATCCTATCCTATCCTCTATCCTATCCAATCCTCTATCCTATCCTATCCTATCCTCCATCCTATCCTATCCTCTATCCTATCCTATCCTCTATCCTATTAAATCCTGTATCCTATCCTATCCTATCCTCCATCCTATCCTATCCTCTATCCTATCCTATCCTCTATCCTATCCTATCCTCTACCTTATCCTATCCTCTATCCTATCCAATTACGTATCGTATCCTCTATCCTATCCTTTCCTCTATCCTATCCTATCCTCTATCCGATCCTCTATCCTATCCTATCCTCTACCTTATCCTATACTCTATCCTATCCTATCCTCTATCCTATCCTATCCTCTATCCTATCCTATCCTCTATCCTATCCTCTATCCCATCCTATCCTCTATCCTATCCTATCCTCTATCCTATCCTACCCTCTATCCTATCCTATCCTCTACCTTATCCTATACTCTATCCTATCCTATCCTCTATCCTATCCTATCCTCTATCCTATCCTATCCTCTATCCTATCCTATCCTCTATCCTATCCTATCCTCTATCCTATCCTCTATCCCATCCTATCCTCTATCCTATCCTATCCTCTATCCTATCCTATCCTCTATCCTATCCTATCCTCTATCCTATCCTATCCTCTATCCTATCCTATCCTTTATCCTATCCTATCCTCTATCCTATCCTATCCTCCATCCTATACTATCCTCTACCTTATCCTATCCTCTATCCTATCCAATTACATATCCTATCCTCTATCCTATCCTATCCTCTATCCTATCCTATCCTGTATCCTATCCTATCCTCTATCCTATCCTATCCTCTATCCTATCCTATCCTCTATCCTATCCTATCCTCTATCCTATGATATCCTCTTTCCTATCCTATCCTCTATCCTATCCTATCCTCTATCCTATCCTTTCCTCAATCCTATTATATCCTCTATCCTATCCTATCCTCTATCCTATCCTATCCTCTATCCTATCCTATCCTCTATCCTACCCTATCCTATCCTCTATCCTATCCTATCCTATCCTCTATCCTATCCTATCCTCTATCCTATCCTATCCTCTATCCTATCCTATCCTCTATCCTATCCTATCCTCTATCCTATCCTCTATCCCATCCTATCCTCTATCCTATCCTATCCTCTGTCCTATCCTATCCTCTATCCTATCCTATCATCTATCCTATCCTATCCTCTTTCCTTACATATCATCTATCCTATCCTATCCTCTATCCTATCCTTTCCTCAATCCTATCCTATCCTCTATCCTATCCTATCCTCTATCCTATCCTATCCTCTATCCTATCCTATCCTCTATCCTATCCTATCCTCTATCCTATCCTATCCTCTTTCGTATCCTATCCTCTATCCTATCCTATCCACTATCCTATCCTTTCCTCAATCCTATCCTATCCTTTATCCTATCCTATCCTCTATCCTATCCTATCCTCTATCCTATCCTCTATCCTATCCTCTATCCCATCCTATCCTCTATCCTATCCTATCCTCTATCCTATCCTATCCTCTATCCTATCCTATCCTCTATCCTATCCTATCCTTTATCCTATCCTATCCTCTATCCTATCCTATCCTCTATCCTATACTATCCTCTACCTTATCCTATCCTCTATCCTATCCAATTACCTATCCTATCCTCTATCCTATCATATCCACTATCCTATCCTATCCTGCATCCTATCCTATCCTCTATCCTATCCTAACCTCTATCCTATCCTATCCTCTATCCTATCCTATCCTCTATCCTATCCTATCCTCTATCCTATCCTATCCTCTATCCTATCCTATCCTCTATCCTATCCTCTATCCCATCCTATCCTCTATCCTATCCTATCCTCTGTCCTATCCTATCCTCTATCCTATCCTATCATCTACCCTATCCTATCCTCTTTCCTATCCTATCATCTATCCTATCCTATCCTCTATCCTATCCTTTCCTCAAATCTATCCTATCCTCTATCCTATCCTATCCTATCCTCTATCCTATCCTATCCTATCCTCTATCCTATCCTATCCTCTATCCTATCCTATCCTCTATCCTATCCTATCCTCTATCCAATCCTATCCTTTATCCTATCCTATCCAATTACCTATCCTATCCTCTATCCTATCCTATCCTCTATCCTATCCTATCCTCTATCCTATCCTATCCTCTATCCTATCCTATCCTCTATCCTATCCTATCCTCTATCCTATCCTATCCTCTATCCTATCCTATCCTCTATCCTATCCTATCCTCTATCCTATCCTATCCTCTATCCTATCCTATCCTCTATCCTATCCTATCCTCTATCCTATCCTATCCTCTATCCTATCCTATCCTCTATCCTATCCTATCCTCTATCCTATCCTATCCTATCCTCTATCCTATCCTATCCTATCCTCTATCCTATCCTACCCTATCCTATCCTATCCTCTATCCTATCCTATCCTCTATCCTATCCTATCCTCTATCCTATCCTATCCTATCCTCTATCCTATCCTATCCTATCCTCTATCCTATCCTACCCTATCCTCTATCCTATCCTATCCTTTATCCTATCCTATCCTCTACCTTATCCTATACTCTATCCTATCCAATTACCTATCCTATCCTCTATCCTATCCTATCCTATCCTCTATCCTATCCTATCCTCTATCCTATACTATCCTCTATCCTATCCTATCCTCTATCCTATCCTATCCTCTATCCCATCCTATCCTCTATCCTATCCTATCCTCTATCCTATCCTATCCTCTATCCTATCCTATCCTCTATCCTATCCTATCCTCTTTCGTATCCTATCCTCTATCCTATCCTATCCACTATCCTATCCTTTCCTCAATCCTATTATATCCTCTATCCTATCCTATCCTCTATCCTATCCTATCCTCTATCCTATCCTATCCTCTATCCTATCCTATCCTCTATCCTATCCTATCCTCTATCCTATCCTATCCTCTATCCTATCCTATCCTCTATCCTATCCTATCCTCTATCCTATCCTATCCTCTATCCTATCCTATCCTATCCTCTATCCTATCCTATCCTATCCTCTATCCTATCCTACCCTATCCTATCCTATCCTCTATCCTATCCTATCCTCTATCCTATCCTATCCTCTATCCTATCCTATCCTATCCTCTATCCTATCCTATCCTATCCTCTATCCTATCCTACCCTATCCTCTATCCTATCCTATCCTTTATCCTATCCTATCCTCTACCTTATCCTATACTCTATCCTATCCAATTACCTATCCTATCCTCTATCCTATCCTATCCTATCCTCTATCCTATCCTATCCTCTATCCTATACTATCCTCTATCCTATCCTATCCTCTATCCTATCCTATCCTCTATCCCATCCTATCCTCTATCCTATCCTATCCTCTATCCTATCCTATCCTCTATCCTATCCTATCCTCTATCCTATCCTATCCTCTTTCGTATCCTATCCTCTATCCTATCCTATCCACTATCCTATCCTTTCCTCAATCCTATTATATCCTCTATCCTATCCTATCCTCTATCCTATCCTATCCTCTATCCTATCCTATCCTCTATCCTATCCTATCCTCTATCCTATCCTATCCTCTATCCTATCCTATCCTCTATCCTACCCTATCCTCTATCCTATACTATCCTCTACCTTATCCTATCCTCTATCCTATCCAATTACCTATCCTATCCTCTATCCTATCCTATCCTCTATCCTATCCTATCCTGTATCCTATCCTATCCTCTATCCTATCCTATCTTCTATCCTATCCTATCCTCTATCCTATCCTATCCTCTATCCTATCCTATCCTCTATCCTATCCTCTATCCCATCCTATCCTCTATCCTATCCTATCCTCTGTCCTATCCTATCCTCTATCCTATCCTATCATCTATCCTATCCTATCCTCTTTCCTATCCTATCATCTATCCTATCCTATCCTCTATCCTATCCTTTCCTCAATCCTATCCTATCCTCTATCCTATCCTATCCTCTATCCTATCCTATCCTATCCTCTATCCTATCCTATCCTATCCTCTATCCTCTCCTATCCTCTATCCTATCCTATCCTCTATCCAATCCTATCCTTTATCCTATCCTATCCAATTACCTATCCTATCCTCTAACCTATCCTATCCTCTATCGTATCCTATCCTCTATCCTATCCTACCCTATCCTCTATCCTATCCTATCCTATCCTCTATCCTATCCTACCCTATCCTCTATCCTATACTATCCCCTATCCTATTATATCGTCTATCCTATCCTATCCTCTATCTTATCCTATACTCTATCCTATCCTATCCTCTATCCTATCCTATCCTCTATCCTATCCTATCCTCTATCATATCCTATCCTCTATCCTATCCTATCCTCTATCCTATCCTATCCTCTATCCTATCCTATCCTCTATCCTTTCCTATCCTCTATCCTATCCTATCCAATACTCTATCCTATCCTCTATCCTATCCTATCTTTTATCCTATCCTATCCTCTATTCTATCCTATCCTTTATCCTATCCTATCCTCTATCCTATCCTATCATCTATCCTATACTATCACCTATCCTATTATATCCTCTATCCTATCCTATCCTCTACCTTATCCTATACTCTATCCTATCCAATTACCTATCCTATCCTCTATCCTATCCTATCCTATCCTCTATCCTATCCTATCCTCTATCCTATACTATCCTCTATCCTATCCTATCCTCTATCCTATCCTATCCTCTATCCCATCCTATCCTCTATCCTATCCTATCCTCTATCCTATCCTATCCTTTATCCTATCCTATCCTCTATTCTATTCTATCCTCTATCCTATACTATCCTCTATCCTATCCTATCCTCTATCCTATCCTATCCTCTATCCTATCCTATCCTCTATCCTATCCTATCCTCTATCCTATCCTCTATCCTATCCTCTATCCTATCCTATCCTCTGTCCCATCCTATCCTCTATCCTATCCTATCCTCTATCCTATCCTATCCTCTATCCTATCCTATCCTCTATCCTATCCTATCCTCTATCCTATGATATCCTCTTTCCTATCCTATCCTCTATCCTATCCTATCCTCTATCCTATCCTTTCCTCAATCCTATTATATCCTCTATCCTATCCTATCCTCTATCCTATCCTATCCTCTATCCTATCCTATCCTATCCTCTATCCTATCCTACCCTATCCTCTATCCTATACTATCCCCTATCCTATTATATCGTCTATCCTATCCTATCCTCTATCTTATCCTATACTCTATCCTATCCTATCCTCTATCCTATCCTATCCTCTATCCTATCCTATCCTCTATCATATCCTATCCTCTATCCTATCCTATCCTCTATCCTATCCTATCCTCTATCCTATCCTATCCTCTATCCTATCCTATCCTCTATCCTATCCTATCCAATACTCTATCCTATCCTCTATCCTATCCTCTATCCTATCCTATCTTTTATCCTATCCTATCCTCTATTCTATCCTATCCTTTATCCTATCCTATCCTCTATCCTATCCTATCATCTATCCTATACTATCACCTATCCTATTATATCCTCTATCCTATCCTATCCTCTACCTTATCCTATACTCTATCCTATCCAATTACCTATCCTATCCTCTATCCTATCCTATCCTATCCTCTATCCTATCCTATCCTCTATCCTATACTATCCTCTATCCTATCCTATCCTCTATCCTATCCTATCCTCTATCCCATCCTATCCTCTATCCTATCCTATCCTCTATCCTATCCTATCCTTTATCCTATCCTATCCTCTATTCTATTCTATCCTCTATCCTATACTATCCTCTATCCTATCCTATCCTCTATCCTATCCTATCCTCTATCCTATCCTATCCTCTATCCTATCCTATCCTCTATCCTATCCTCTATCCTATCCTCTATCCTATCCTATCCTCTGTCCCATCCTATCCTCTATCCTATCCTATCCTCTATCCTATCCTATCCTCTATCCTATCCTATCCTCTATCCTATCCTATCCTCTATCCTATGATATCCTCTTTCCTATCCTATCCTCTATCCTATCCTATCCTCTATCCTATCCTTTCCTCAATCCTATTATATCCTCTATCCTATCCTATCCTCTATCCTATCCTATCCTCTATCCTATCCTATCCTCTATCCTATCCTATCCTATCCTCTATCCTATCCTATCCTATCCTCTATCCTATCCTATCCTCTATCCTATCCTATCCTCTATCCTATCCTATCCTCTATCCTATCCTATCCTCTATCCTATCCTATCCTCTATCCTATCCTATCCTCTATCCTATACTATCCTCTACCTTATCCTATCCTCTATCCTATCCTATCCTTTATCCTATCCTATCCTCTATTCTATCCTATCCTTTATCCTATCCTCTATCCTATACTATCCCCTATCCTATTATATCGTCTATCCTATCCTATCCTCTACCTTATCCTATCCTTTATCCTATCCTATCCTCTATCCTATCCTATCATCTATCCTATACTATCACCTATCCTATTATATCCTCTATCCTATCCTATCCTCTACCTTATCCTATACTCTATCCTATCCAATTACCTATCCTATCCTCTATCCTATCCTATCCTATCCTCTATCCTATCCTATCCTCTATCCTATACTATCCTCTATCCTATCCTATCCTCTATCCTATCCTATCCTCTATCCTATCCTATCCTCTATCCTATCCAATCCTCTATCCTATCCTATCCTATCCTCCATCCTATCCTATCCTCTATCCTATCCTATCCTCTATCCTATCCTATTCTCTATCCTATCCTATCCTCTATCCTATACTATCCTCTACCTTATCCTATCCTCTATCATATCCAATTACGTATCCTATCCTCTATCCTATCCTTTCCTCTATCCTATCCTATCCTCTATCCGATCCTCTATCCCATCCTATCCTCTATCCTATCCTCTATCCTATCCTCTATCCTATCCTCTATCCTATCCTATCCTATCCTCTATCCTATCCTATCCTTTATCCTATCCTATCCTCTATTCTATCCTATCCTTTATCCTATCCTCTATCCTATACTATCCCCTATCCTATTATATCGTCTATCCTATCCTATCCTCTACCTTATCCTATACTCTATCCTATCCTATCCTCTATCCTATCCTATCCTCTATCCTATCCTATCCTCTATCCTATCCTATCCTCTATCCTATCCTATCCTCTATCCTATCCTATCCTCTATCCTATCCTATCCTCTATCCTATCCTCTATCCTATCCTCTATCCTATCCTCTATCCCATCCTATCCTCTATCCTATCCTATCCTCTATCCTATCCTATCCTCTATCCTGTCCTATCCTCTATCCTATCCTATCCTCTATCCTATCCTATCCTCTATC